>NC_088350.1:14770000-15027500 GCF_036884655.1 Musa acuminata AAA Group
CTTTCCAAAAAGAAAACCTGCTACTCAAGGATACCTTGAAGAAATTTGAGGTTGGTAGCAAGTCATTGAACATGATCCTTACAAATAAGGGTCACGTTCCCAAAAGAAGTGGAATTGGATTCGTGAGAAGTTCTCACCAAAATCCAACCACCTTCATAAAAGGCTCCATCTTACATGTTCAACATCAAAACAAATGCAACTTTTGTTGCAAATTTGGACACAAGACACATTGTTGTCCATTCAAGAAAATAAGTCCAAACAAATTGATTTGGGTTCCTAAAGGAACCATGACAAATTCTATGCAACATGATAGAAAATATAGATCTATTTGTGAGGCACCCAAAAGCAAATGGGTACCTAAAAATTATCCTTTCTTGTAGAAACCCACACCATCCCAAGCTAGGAGCAAGAGATGGTATCTTGATAGTGGATGCTCAAGGCATATGACCGGAGATCCATCTCAATTCTCTAAGCTCTCTAGCATAGATGAAGGCTATGTTACCTTTGGAGACAACAACAAGGGTAAAATCATTGGCAAATGAACCATAGGTAACAAATCCAACTTTTTTATTGAAGATGTCTTGTTAGTTGATGGTTTAAAACATAACCTCTTGAGCATTAGTCAATTATGTGATAAAGGATACATTGTCAAATTCGAATCCAATACTTGTATTATTGAAAAACCCCATAAAAACATGTCTATGATTGCATTAAAACAAAATAACATATACACTATTGACATCAATGACTTGTGTAATAAAATGTGTTTTTCAATTTTAAATGAAGATGCTTGGCTATAGCATAGAAGATTAGGTCATGCTAGCATGAAACTAATCACTCAAATATCATCTAAAGAACTTGTAAGAGGAATTCCTCATATCAAGTTCATCAAAGATAATGTATGTGATGCTTGCCAATTAGGTAAATAGATTAAGGGTAGTTTCAAGACTAAAAATCAAATAAGCACCTCTAGGCCCTTACAATTGATCCATATGGACTTGTTTGGACCAATCTCTTCATCAAGTCTAGGAGGTAGCAAATATGCCTTTGTCATTGTTGATGACTATAGCAGATATACATGGACCTACTTCTTAAAACAAAAAAATGAATGCTTTAGATATTTTACCAAGTTCTGTAAACTTGTTCAAAATGAGAAAGGTTCTATGATTTCGTCAATAAGAAGCGATCATGGTGGAGAATTTCAAAACCACGATTTCCAAGAATTCTGTGAACTCAATGGATATAACCATAATTTCTCTACTCCAAGAAATCCTCAACAAAATGGGGTAGTAGAAAGAAAAAATCGAAATCTACAAGAAATGGCAAGAACCATGTTGAATGAACACAGCCTACCCAAATACTTTTGGGCCGAAGCCGTAAACACTGCATGCTATATTTTGAATAGAGTACTAGTAAGACCATTACTCACCAAAACTCCTTATGAGTTATGGAATAACAAAAAACCCAATGTTTCATATTTTAAAGTCTTTGGGTGTAAGTGTTTTATCTTAAATGAAAAGGATAACTTAGGAAAATTTGATGCTAAATCCGATGAAGGAATCTTTCTTGGTTATTCTTCGGTTTCTAAAGCTTTTCGTATCTTCAATAAAAGAACCTTAATTATTGAAGAATCCATTCATGTTGTTTTTAATGAGATTTCCGAAATTAAGAAAAATGATCTTGATGATGATGTTAATTTTGATTCCTTAAACTTAAATGAAACCCCTTCTCCAACTAGCAACTTGAATGCATCCACTTCCGAAACATCCGTACCCAAGGATTGGAAGTATGTAGATGCTCATCCTAAGGAGCTAATATTAGGAGACACATCAAAGGGGGTTCAAACACGATCTTCTTTTAAAAATTTTTGAGCCAACGCCGCCTTTCTCTCCCAAATTGAACCCAAATGCGTTGATGAAGCCATGAAAGATGATTCATGGATTATCGCAATGCAAGATGAATTGAATCAGTTTGAGAGAAATGAGGTGTGGACGCTTGTTCTTAGGCCAAATGACCATTTAGTAATTGGTACTAAATGGGTGTTTAGAAACAAGCAAGATGAAAATGGTATCGTGGTTAGAAACAAGGTTAGATTAGTGGCCAAAGGTTTCAACCAAGAAGAAGGTATCGATTACGAAGAAACCTTCGCACCTGTGGCTCGATTGGAAGCCATAAGGATGCTCCTTGCCTACGCTAGTAGTAATAATTTTAAGTTATTTCAAATGGATGTTAAAAGCACTTTTTTAAATGGCTTTATTTCCGAAGAAGTTTATGTTGAACAACCTCCTGGATTTGAAAATAATAGCCTCCCTAATCATGTGTTCAGATTAACTAAAGCTCTCTATGGTTTAAAACAAGCCCTAAGGGCTTGGTATGAGAGACTTAGTTCTTTTCTTATCAAAAATAACTTCATAAAAGGCAAGGTTGATACTACATTATTTATCAAGAATTTTGAAAATAATTTTCTTATTGTTCAGATTTATGTTGATGATATTATCTTTGGCTCTACAAATGAATCTCTTTGTGAATCTTTTGCTAAAACTATGAGTCTTGAATTCGAAATGAGCTTAATGGGAGAATTAACATTCTTCTTAGGTTTACAAATCAAACAACTAAGCAATGGCATCTTTATTAGTCAAACTAAATATGCCATGAGTGTATTAAAAAGGTTCAATATGAACAACTTAAAGGCTAGTAACACTCCTATGAGCACCTCCACTAAGTTAGAAATTGATGAAAGTGGAGAAAGCTTTGATCAAAAAACTATAGGGGTATGATAGGAAGTTTACTTTACCTCACTGCAACCAGACCAGACATCATGTTCAGTGTAGGACTTTGTGCTAGATTTCAATCAAACCCTAAGATATCTCATCTCAAAGCAGTTAAAAGAATATTTAGATATCTTAATGGCACCACAAATCTAGGATTATGGTACCCAAAATCAGAGAATTTTGAGTTAATTGCTTATGCTGATGCAGACTTTGCTGGTTGTAGATTAGATAGAAAAAGCACATCAGGATCATGTCAATTCTTAGGACATGCCCTTGTTTCCTGGTCATCAAAGAAACAAAACTCGGTTGCACTATCAACAACCGAAGCTGAATATATTGCAGCAAGTGCATGCTGTGCACAAGTTGTATGGATGAAAAACACTTTAGAAGATTACAAAGTTAATCTTAAAGATATTCCCATTAAATGTGATAACACGAGTGCAATTTGCTTAACCAAGAATCCAATACAGCATTCAAGAACAAAACATATTGATATTAGACATCACTTTATACGAGATCATGTCACTAATCATGACGTAACCATAGAATTCATTGACACTAAACATCAACTAGCTGACATTTTTACAAAACCTCTAAGTGAAGAACAATTTGATTTCATAAGAATAGAATTAGGAATGTTGATATGTCCGAATAGATAAACTTGCTAAAATTATTTTTCGGACTATATTGCATCACTTGATTGCCATGTTTCTATGTGAAAATCTGCAACAAAATCTTGTCCGAATGCATCTTATTTATTCGAATGCTATAAAACAGATTTTCTCGTACACTTTCATGAATAAATTTGATGAAGTGATATGTATGTACTCCAAAATTCCTCTATAAGCTTTTAAAGCAATCTTTATAAAGGGGGAAGAAGTTTTTTAAAGCAATCTACAAAAAATTCCTCTATAAGCTTGCTAATATTTATTTTCCTGGTATCATAATTACTATGCTTTTTGTTGATGACAAAGGGGGAGAAATATATGAATTGATAAACACTGCTATGATTATGCCATCCTTGCATCATCAAGAAATATATGAACATATGAACATGTGCTGAAGTTTGCATTATGCCCTAAATTGATCATGTGAAGAAAATGCAAAACTTGCTAGAATACTTCAAATGTGTGCATCATGTAATAGTGTTTCACAGCTTTATATGATAATGTTTAAACTACATGATGAATAGTTATAAACACAATCATACAAACTTGTTGATGTATGTCAAGCCTTGACATCATCTTTGAAGAGATACATCATGATGAGTATCATGATGGGAGTATTGATCTACCTTATCAATACGTCACTTGAATTCTTAGGTCTTGAATTCAAGATTGACTTATCTCAACTATGGCATATAGACAGGGGGAGTTAAGGATAACTCAATTATCAATTGATTGTCATCATCAAAAAGGGGGAGATTGTTGAATCTCGGATTTTGATGATGAAGTCAATTGTCATTTGTTGTCTAATCTATGTGTTGAGATAAGTGTGCAGGATTATCTACGATGAAAGTTAGACAAGCAGCAGGAGTTGCGCCGGAGTCAAGTTCATGATCACATTGGAAGTTCGAGAGTTCGACGGAAGTTCGGACGGTCGTCGGAGGTTCTGCGAGAACAGATCCGAGAAGTCCAGAAGCTTGCCAAGCGAAGCTCGTCGGAACTTGCCAAGTGGATCGTCGCAAAGTCCAGGAGTTTGCCGGAAGTCCGCAGGAGCATCACCGAGGGTTCATCGGATGATCGACGGAAGTTCGCCGGAAACTCGCCGGAAGAAGCGATTGACACACCGAAGCAAAGCTACAGAAATTGTCTTAGATTTAATCGTAGTTAGCACGTTGATTAAGTTGGAAAATGGGAGGTGATCCCTTTGGCTTAATCTTGGGGCAATTGGGCCCCTGAAAGACTGAAATTGGGCCGAATGGAACTAACCATTCGGACCCTGATTGCACCAGGAGGTGCAACCGCCTAGGCCAGGAGGTGGCACCGCCTGGGCTAAGCCTCCCAGCGAGACTGGGCGGTGCAACCTCCCCAGCCGGGAGGTGGCACCGCCTGAGCTCAGTCTTCGAGCAAGACTGGGCGGTAAAACCTCCTTGACAGAGAGGTGGCACCGCCTGAGCTCAGTCTTCGAGCAAGACTGGGCGGTGCAACCTTCCTAACAGAGAGGTGGCACCGCCTGAGCTCGGTCTTCGAGCTCTGCCAGGCGGTGCAACCTCTCCAGTCAAGAGGTGCAACCGCCTGATCCCGGAATTCCGGGATTTGATCGTTTTGAGCTCGAAATTTGAATTAGGTTGGGGCCTATAAATACCCCACCCATTCAGCACTGAAAAGATACAGACCTACACCGAAATCTTGATCTTTTCTGTGATTCTAAGAGCTCAAAAGTGTTGTAAAGCCTTTAAGTCTCCTCCTTCTGTCCTTCAAGTTCTTGAGTTGTAAAGTGAGGAGAGAAAGGTCTGTAAAGGTTGTCTCCTGAGCCTGTCAAAAGGAGAGAAACTGTAAAAGGGCAGTTGGCCTTCGCCTATTGAAGGAAGGCCTCTAGTTGACGTCAGTGACCTCGTCGGTGGAGGAAGCCAAAAGTGGAGTAGGTCAAGACTGACCGAACCACTCTAAATCTCCGGTTTGCGTTTATTTTGAGCACTTTATCATTACTGCAAACCTCCTTCATAACTACTGCTTTCTGCGCTTCTACGAACAAGTTCTAAGTGCTGTTCTTTCAGAATCTGCATTCAGACGTAAATCGATGTTTTCGTACATTACAGTTTACGTTTACGTTTTGATTCTGCAAAACTGTCTTCTGCATCTTCACGAACAAGTTTCTAAGTGCTGATCTTTCCAAATCTGTTTTCAGACGTAAACCAGTGTTTTTGTGCGATATTTACATTGCAGTTTATGTTTACGCCTTGATTCTGCAAAACTGTCTTCTGCGCTTTTACGAACGAGTTTCTAAGTTCAGATCCATTTGAAACTGCGTCTAGACGTAAAATTGCGTTTAGACGTAAAACTGTCGAAACTGTGTTTAGACGTTTTAGACGTAATTTGAGTTTAGACGTAAATCTGCGTTTAGACGTAAAACTACATTTTAGACGTAAACTGAGTTTGGACGTAAATCTGCGTTTAGACGTAAATCTGCGTTTAAACGTAAATCTGCGTTTAGACGTAAAACTGCGTTTAGACGCAAACTGCATTTAAACGTAAATTGTATTTAGACGTAAACTACATTTAGACGTAAACTGCACTTAATCATAAGTTATCTTAGAATCGGCTTTTGCTTCAAAACTGATTTTTATCGAACGAACGCAGCTTTTGTTTTTAATCGCTAAAAAGATTTCCGCTGCACTAATTCACCCCCCCCTCTTAGTGCTCTCGATCCTAACACCTAACAATTGGTATCAGAGTAAGGCTCACTCTCATATTTGGTTTGATACCCAAGAGAGATGGCTTACTCTGGCATACATGAGGGTCATTCTACCACACGTCCACCTATGTTTAATGGGTCGGATTATACTTATTGGAAGACTCGTTTGAGGATCTTCCTCATTTCCATAGACTTCGAGCTTTGGACTATTGTCGAAAACGGATTTCAAAAATCTTCTCTTCCGATGAGCGAATGGAATGAATCGGAGAATAAGGTTTTTGCTTTAAACGCAAAGGCTATGAATGCCTTGTTCTGTGCGCTAGACAAAAATGAATTTAATCGTGTTTCAATTTGTGATTCAGCTTTTGATATTTGGAGAACTCTTGAGGTCACTCATGAAGGCACTAGCTGAGTGAAAGAGTCCAAAATCAACATCCTTGTGCACTCTTACGAACATTTCCGAATGAAACCAAGTGAGTCCATCGGAGACATGTACACCCGGTTCACGGATGTCATCAATGGACTCAAAGCTCTTGGTAAAGATTTTACTAACTTTGAACTAGTAACTAAAATCTTAAGATCCCTCCCTAAAAGTTGGGATCCAAAAGTTACGGCCATTCAAGAGGCCAAAAACCTTAAAACATTCCCTCTTGAAGAACTTATTGAGTCTCTAATGACCTACGAAATGACATGTCAAGCTCATGACGAGCTCGAGAACCCTCTTCCAAAGAACAGGAAGGATATGACACTCACATCACAAGAAGATCACTTGAAAGGAATATCAAGTGATGAGGACAGTGACAATGACATTGCACTTCTGACTCAAAAATTTAAAAAATATTTATGAAAGAATAAATTTAAAAATAATGTAAAAAATAAATTTAAATACAAGAAGGACCAAGTGATTTGCTATGAGTGCAAAAAACTGGGACACTACAAAAACAATTGTCCCCAAGCTAAAAAGAGAACATAAAAGAAGAAGGCGCTCAAGGCAACGTGGGATGATTCAAGCGCGTCCGAAGAAGAGGAGTCCAACACCGAGCAAGTTGCTCATTACACCCTAATAGCCATTGGAGAAAAGGTAACGGATTTAATTGATGCAGATTTACCATATCATGAATTATTAAATACCTTCCATGAGTTATCTGATGAGTGTAAGACAATTAGTAGAAAATACAAATTGCTAAAGGAGCACGATAGTCTCACTTGTAATTTCGATAAATTAAAGACTGAATATCATGATAGTTTAGCTCCATGCCATGATCTAGAAACTCTCCAAAAGGAGAACTTGCTACTTAAGGACACCTTGAAGAAATTCGAGGTTGGTAGTAAGTCTTTGAACATGATCCTTACAAATAAGGGTCACATTCCTAAAAGAAGTGGAATCGGATTTGTGAGAAGTCCTCACCAAAATCCAAACACCTTCGTTAAAGGCCTTGTCTTACATGTTCGACACCAAAGCAATTGCAACTTTTGTTACAAATATGGACATAAAACTTATAAATGTCCATTCAAAAAAATTAGTCCGAACAAACTAATTTCGGTTCCTAAAGGAACTATGATCAATTCTATGCAATATGATAAACAAGTCAGATTAGTTTTTAAGGCACCCAAAAGAAAATGGGTACCTAAAAATAATCCCCTCTTGTAGAAACATACACCATCACAAGCTAGGAGCAAGAGATGGTATCTCGATAGTGAATGCTCAAGACATATGATTGGAGATCCATCTCATTTCTCTATGCTCACTAGCAAAGAAGAAGGGTACGTCACCTTCGGAGACAACAACCAAGGCAAAATCATTGGCAAGGAAACCATAGGTAACAAATTAAAATTTTCTATTGATGATGTCTTACTAGTTGATGGATTGAAACATAATCTCTTGAGTGTTAGTCAATTATGCGATAAATGTTATATCGTTAGATTTGAATCAAATGTGTGTATTATTGAAAAACCAAACCATAACATAACTGTGATTGCATTAAAATAAAATAATCTCTACACCATCAACCTTGATGAACTAAGTAATGAAATGTGTTTCTCCGCTTTAAATGATGATGCTTGGCTTTGGCATAGGAGACTAGGCCATGCAAGCATGAAACGAATATCTAAGATCTTATCTAGAGAATTAGTACGAGAAATTCCAAATATGAAGTTTATTAAGGACAAAGTATGCGATGCATGTCAACTAGGTAAACAAATAAAAACTAGTTTCAAACCAAAAATTCAAATTAGCACCACTAGACCATTACAATTGATTCATTTGGACTTATTTGGACCAATTGACACGACAAGTCAAGGAGGAAGCAAATATGCGTTTGTAATTGTGGATGACTATACTAGATACACTTGGACCTATTTCTTAGCTCACAAAAGTGATTATTTCAAGTGTTTCTCTAAATTTCGTAAACTCACTCAAAACGAAAAAGGCTTCATGATTTCATCAATTCGGAGTGATCACGGTGGCAAATTTCAAAACTGTGACTTTCAAAATTTTTGTGAAGTTTATGGATACAATCATAACTTCTCCACTTCGAGAAATCCTCAACAAAATGGAGTAGTTGAAAGAAAAAATAGAAACCTACAAGAAATGGCAAGAACGATGTTAAATGAACATAGTCTATCCAAGTAATTTTGGGCTGAAGTTGTGAATACGACTTGCTACATCATGAATAGGGTTCTAATAAGATCGTCCCTATCAAAAACTCCCTATGAATTATGGAATAACAAAAAACCAAATGTTTCCTATTTTAAAGTTTTCGGTTGTAAATGCTTTATTTTGAATGAAAGGGATGCCTTAGGAAAATTTGATGCTAAATCCGATGAAGGCATCTTTCTTGGTTACTCTTCCGTTTTTAAGGCTTTTCGGGTTTTTAACAAAAGAACCTTAGTAACAGAAGAGTCTATTCATGTAGTTTTTAATGAAATTTCTTATTTAAAGAAAAATGATTTTGATGATGATCTTGGTTTTGATAATTTGAATTTAAATGAACCCCCTACTCAAAATAGCAACTTGGATGCACCTTCTTCCGAAATTTCCTTACCCAAGGAATGAAAGTATATAGATGCTCATCCAAAGGAGCTAATTATAGGAGATACATCAAAAGGGGTTCAAACTCGTTCCTCTTTTAAGAATTTTTGTGCTAACATCGCCTTCCTTTCTCAAATCGAACCTAAATGCATTGACGAGGCCTTAAAAGATGATTTTTGGTTATTGCAATGCAAGAGGAATTAAATCAATTTGAGAGGAATAAGGTATGGAAGCTTGTTCCTAGACCTAGTGACCATTTAGTCACTGGTACCAAATGGGTCTTTAGAAACAAGCAAGACGAAAATGGTATCGTGATTAGAAATAAGGCTAGATTAGTGGCCAAAGGTTTCAACTAAGAAGAAGGTATCAACTACGAAGAAACCTTTGCTCCTGTGGCAAGATTAGAAGTCATTAGGATGCTCCTTGCCTATGCTAGTAGTAATAATTTTAAACCGTTTCAAATGGATATCAAAAGTGTCTTCTTGAATGGTTTTATTTTCGAAGAAGTATATGTCGAACAACCTCCCGGATTTAAAAATTCTCTTCTTCCTATTCATGTATTCAAATTGACTAAGGCTCTCTATGGCTTGAAACAAGCTCCTAGAGCTTGGTATGAAAGGCTTAGTTCCTTTCTTATTTTAAATAATTTTAATAAAGGCAAGGTTGATACTACATTGTTTATCAAACATTTTGAAAATAATTTTCTTATTGTGTAAATTTATGTTGATGATATTATTTTTGGCTCTTCGGATGAATCACTATGTGAATCATTTGCCAAATGTATGAGTCATGAATTTGAAATGAGTTTAATGGGTGAATTAACTTTCTTTTTTGGATTAAAAATCAAATAACTTAGTGATGGTATATTTCTTAACCAATCTAAATATATATTAGAATTGTTAAAACGATTTAACATGGATAATTCAAAAGCAATAAACACCCCTATGAGTACTTCGACTAAGTTAGATATAGATGAAAATAGTGAAAATTTTGATCAAAAAACATATAGGGGAATGATAGGTAGTCTACTCTACCTCACCGCGACTAGACCGGATATTATATTTAGTGTAGGACTTTGCGCTAGGTTTCAATCTAATCCTAAATTATCTCATCTTAAGAGTGTTAAAAGAATATTTAGGTATCTTAAAGGAACTCCAAATTTAGGATTATGGTATCCAAAATCTGAAAAATTCGATTTAATAGCTTATGCAGATGCCGATTTTGGCATATGCAGGATAGATAGAAAAAGTACATCCGGAACATGTCAATTTTTAGGACATGCACTTGTTTCTTGGACTTCCAAGAAACAAAATTCAGTTGCACTATCTACGACGGAAGCCGAATACATTGTTGCAAGTGCATGCTGTGTACAAGTTGTTTGGATGAAAAATACATTAGAAGACTATGGAATTCACTTCAAAAACGTTCCAATAAAATGTGATAATACTAGTGTCATATGTCTTACCAAAAATCTAATTCAGCACTCTAGAACTAAGCATATCGATATTAGGCATCATTTCATACGCGATCATGTCCTTAACAATAATGTTGTTTTAGAATTTATTGACACAAAGCATCAATTGGCAGATATTTTTACAAAAGCCTTAAATGAAGACCAATTTGAATTCATTAGAAGGGAACAAGGCATGTTAAATTATCCCTGAAAATAAGCATGTTTGAATACATTTTCCAAAAAATATCTCATCCTTTTCCGTTCTTCTATGGATTTGACTTCATCATTCTCCTTCGATTCAAAATGACATATTGAAGTACAACTCATTATCTTAACCTATCTTGAGTCAAACACCTCTAAAAAATAAAAGGGGGAAGAGAGGATTTTTTTTTCTTCTTCTGCAGCATGGCAGCGGTGGCACCGCCAGAACCGGCGGTAGCACCACCTGAGCGCTCGGGCGCCAGGTGGTGGCACCGCTCGGTTTGGCGGTGGCACTGCCCGAGACACCCTTTAAATACCGAAGGGTTAGGGCCGGCGGTGACACCACCCCCAACCCGTGAAGGCCTCCCTCAAACTCTCCCAAAAACTTCCTAACTCTCATTCTAACCTCTAGAAGTCTTGGAGAGGGATTCTTATTGGTCTAAGCTCTCCATCCTCCAAGAAACACTCCATAAGGTAAAATCTTTCCTTCCTCTTCTCATTGTTTTACCTACTCATTACAATTTCATATATTTTTTTTATCTATCATCTTGTCTAGATAATGGCTCCTAAGAGATCAAAAGGGAAAAGGATTGAAGGAGATTCATATGATCACGATCTTTTTAGATCCAAAGAAGTGGCCCTTAAGTTTCCAAAATTCGAAACAAGAGGTATCCATAAGGGTAAACATGTTTATCTCGATGAAGGAAACTTAGAACCCATTAGGTGGTTCGCTCAACTAGAGGCCCTACCTCTCCTACAAATAGATGAACCAATTTATCCTAGGTTAGTTAGGCTCTTTTATGCAAACTTATGGGTAGATAACGAGAGCCTAAGTACTTACCTTTTAGGAACACAAATTAGGATTTTTGATAGTACTATTTGTGAACTAATTGGAATCACTGAAAAAGATAGGGGCTACTATTTTAGAGGTAAATGAGATGTTAATATAATTGGAGCAACTTACACCGAAGCTGTCGAAACTATTTTTGCAAACTCGGACCTCGGAATAATACCCAAGAGTTGCGAACACTTACTACCTTTTAACTCTAAAATTCTTCATCATATCATAACAAGCATACTATTCCCTAAGCAATTCCATCTTGATGAAATGAGTCAAATAGAGATAAGCACCATGTATTGGATTATGACCGGTCAACATAACTGTTTTGGATACTCAATCTGGCAACACATGCAGGATATTATAGCTAAAGATACTATGTTGCCTTATGGGGGGTTAATCACTAGATTTCTTCTTGCCCATGATATTTGTATCCCACCCGATGAAGAAACAATTCAAAGTGATAGATATAACATCATCAATAAAAATCTACTGAAAAGACTTAGGTACACATTTAACAATGGAATATGGGTAAGGCAACCTAGAAGGACTGATCCTATTCCTCCACTAGTAGAACACCTAGAAACACCAATTCTTAGGGGAAATGAATCTCCTCCTCCTAGTCCCTTTGGCACAGCATCTTCAGCTCTTGTTTCATCCTCTGAAGGACTCATTATGGCAGAACTGTCTAAGATCAAATTCCAATAAGACCAACTCAAATCGCAGCAAGAACAAATTCAACTCCAGCAAATTGAAATTTTGAAGGAACTACGATAAATAAATCATAAAATAGATGTTATGTATCAGCACTATGGATTACCTCCTAAGGATTAATTGATGTATCTTTCTATTCTGTCCTGTTTACTCTTAATATCAAGTTCGAAGCTTGTCATCTTTTGAACGAAAACTGAACCTTCTTTTTAGATATATTTTTAAAAATTCTGGATATATGCTGATTTTTTGAATGAATGTTGATTTTTCTTTTATGAATGCTGATTTTATCTAAGATAAATTCTGGATAAATATTTTTGGCAAATTTAAATGATTAATCTTAATGCTGAATTCTTTCTCTAATGATTTTATGATCACAGATTGTGTGCTTCAAAGTCTCATCCTTTTTTATTGATGTCAAAGGGGGAGAAAAGTGATGACTTGTACCATTTTGACAGCATGACTTATATGAATTACAAAAGCTTGTGTGATACGAATGTCTTATATACCTTGCAAAATCTTTGAGAATATCGCAAGATTGATTGATCATATTGAAAGCATGCCTTACATCAATATCATGAAATTCATGTTGAAAATCTTTATCTCCCGTCGTAGTAAAAATCGTCCCTTATCATTTGACTTGAAAATGATTTTCATCGAAGTTTCGTATTTACTTATGCTTAATGAGAATAATGATAAGTTCAACGGTTAGAACTTATCGATTTATGCTTGAATTCAATGGGATGGAATTCAAGTGTTTTTATCTTCTCATAATATGGCATATAGATAGGGGGAGTTATGTTTAACTCCGTCATCAATTGATTGTCATCATCAAAAAGGGGGAGATTGTTGAATCTCGGATTTTGATGATAAAATCAATTGATGGGTTAATTGATCTAATCCATATTATTGAGTTAAGTGTGTAGGATTAACTATGATAACCAGAAAACATAAAGCAAGAATACCAGAGTCAAGTTCGGTGGACGTTTAAGAGTCCGAAGAATCGTCGGAGATGCTGTCGGAACCAACCGAGAAGAAATCGGGAACCTGTCGGAATTTTCGGGAGTTCGCCGAAGAGATCATCAGAGATTCGCGGAGATCACCGAGAAGACTCGGCTACTCGTTGAAGTCGTCACAAGATCGGGAGCTTGCTAGGAGTCCGTCGGAAGAAATCCGAGGGCATATCAGAAGTCCGCCTGAAGTTCGTCGGAAAGCTCGCTGGAACAAGACTCGGAAGTTCGCAGTTGAAAACTTGCTTGGGATGTTTTTAGTTATGTAGTTCACATGTAATTAGGATTAGTATTAAAAGATAATCCTATATCCTGGTTAGGGGCCAACTAGGCCCAAAATTTGACTTGGTCTGGGTTAAATTTAAAGCCCAACCAGTGAACCGAAGGGTCTGGCGGTGGCACCGCTCAGCACCCAAGAGCCAGGCGGTGGCACCACTTGGCTGGGCGGTGGCATCGCTAGTACACTGTCAGTGTCAGACACTGACAGGCGGTGGCACCGCCAGCATCGGGAACCAAAGAGAATTCAAATTTTGGAGCCCAAATTTGAATCCTCTTGAGGCCTATAAATACCCCTCAATTCTCAGCTGAGATTACAACTTTTTGAGAAGCAATTGATTGAGAGAAAGGTCTTAGAAAAGTCTTAGCAAGTCTTATTTTCAATTTGCTAGAGTGTTCACCTCCTTCTTTCTTGCTAAAAATTTGTAAGAGTGTGAACCGCTTGTAAAAGGTTGTAAGAGGGGTATTTGTCCTTCCCCTTCAAGAGATTTGCTAGTGGAAGGTGGGAGCCTCATCAAAGAGGGCCTCGCAAGTGGATGTAGGTCATTTGACCGATCCACTTTAAAATTGGCGTGATCTCTGGTTTGCATTTTCTTATTGCTATTTACATTACTGTAAACCTTCTTACATGCTTTATTTCCTCATTACCATTGCTGCACACCTTTACGAACACATGTTCAAGTTAAGCTTTTCAAGTTCGGATTTTATCGTATCAAAAGATTTATCGAAACCAAAATTTTAATCCGCTGCACTAATTCACCCCCCCCCTCTTAGTGTCGCTCCGATCCTAACAGTAGTACCACCAAACTAGGTGGTGGTACTGCCCAGTGCAGTGTCAGTGTCAGATTGACACTAATGGTGGTACCGCCCAGCACAAGCGGTGGTACCACCCGAACCCGGGAAACCCGGGATGAGATATTTTTAGGCTCCAAGTTTGAATCAACTTGAGGCCTATAAATACCCCTCTCATCTGTGGGTAACATACACAAGCATAGAGAGTTTAAAAGTGAGAAAACACTATAAAAATCACTTGAGAAATCTCTCCTCTAGGTTAAACTTAGAATTCTATTTAGAGAGGAGTGTGTGTACTTGTAAAGGTTGTCTCCTAAACTTGTGAAAAGGAGCAGAGGGGTGTGAAAGGTAGTTGCTCTTTGCCTATTGAAGGAAGACCAATAGTGGATACCGGTGGCCTCGACGGAAGAGGAATCGACGAAGTGGATGTAGGTTACGATGACCGAACCACTATAAAATTGGCATATTCTCTGGTTTTCATTTCTATTATTGCCATTTACTTTACTATAAACCATTTTACTTGCTTACTACCTTCAATACATTTACGAACACGTGTTTCAATTTAAGTTTCCGAAATCGATTTTTTTCGTACGAAAGAATTTTTCAAAACTGACATATTTTACCACTGCACTAATTCACCCCCCCCCCCCTCCCCTCTTAGTGCCGACTCTTTTCCTAACAGAACATCCACTATTAAGGTACCATCTCTTGCTCCGCACTTGTGATGGTAAACATTTCTACAAAAAAAGGGTGATTTTTATGTACCCATTTGACCTTGGGTGCCTCAAAAATCAATCTACTCAACTTATCATGTTGCATAGAGTCATTTGAGGTTCCTTTAGGAACCTAATTCAATTTATGTGGACTATATCTTTTAAATGGACATTTGTATAAAACATGTCTGAGTTTGCAACTAAAGTTGCATTTGGTGTGAGGTGATACATTCAAGGTAGGGCCTTTAACAAAGGTGGTTGAATTTTGGTGAGAGCTACTCACAAATCCGATTCTACCTCTTCTATGAACGTGACCTTTATTGGCAAGGATCATGTTCAGGAACTTGCTACAACTTCAAATTTCTCTAAGGTTTCATGTAGTTATAAATTTTTAAGTTTTTATAATTCATCACTTTTTGTGCAAGGAGCTAAACTATCATCATGCTTAATTTTTAATCTATCAAAATCACTAACAAGAGAAGCTTACTCTTTTTTCAACAATTTATATGTTTTACTAACTAATTTACATTCATCAAATAAATCATAAAAAGTACTTAATAATTCATTAAAAGATAAATTTGCATCTAATGAATTGCTTACCTCATCTCCGATGGCCATTAGTGTGTAGTGAGCAACTTGCATTGTGTTGGTTCCCTCCTCTTCTTCAGATACACTTGAGTCATCCTAAGTTACTTAAGGGCTTTTTTTTTCTTTGGTTGCTTCTTCTTTGCTTGGAAATATTCGCTTTTAAAATGTCCTAGCTTCTTGCATTCATAGCATATAACTTGTTCTTTCTTGGGTTGAATTTTATTTTTAGTGTCATTTTTAAATTTATTTCTTTTTATGAATTTTTTAAACTTTCTTGTTAAGAGTGCCAACTTATCATCATAGTCCTCATCACTTGAATTTTCTTTCAAGTAGTCTTTATGAGTTCTTAGTGTCATATCCTTCCTATTCTTTAGAAGGTTATTCTTAAACTCTTCATGAGCATTGCAAGTCATCTCATAGATCATTAGTGACCCGATAAGTTCTTCAAAAGGAAAGTTATTTAAATCTTTGGCCTCTTGAATGATTATTATTTTAAGGACCTAACTCTTTGAAAGGGATCTCAAGATTTTATTAACAAGTTCAAAGTTCAAAAAACATTTGCTAAGAGATTTTAAACTATTGACGACATCAGCAAAACGGGTGTACATGTCGACAATAGTTTCGCTTGGTTTCATCCGAAACAATTCATAAGTGTGAACCAAAAGATTTATCTTTGACTCCTTTACTCTACTAGTGCCTTCATGAGTGATTTCAAATGTGCGCTAAATATCAAAAGTTGTTTCACAAATAGACACTCGATTGAACTCGTTTTTATCTAAAGCACAAAATAAGGCATTATAGCCTTGACATTTAAAGCAAAAGTTATTTTCTTCAACTCATTCCAATTGTTCATTAGAAGAGAAGATTTTTGAAAGTCATTTTCCATAAGATTCCATAACTCAAAATTCATTGAAATTAGAAAGTTCCTCATTTTAGTCTTCCAATATGTGTAATCCGTCCCATTAAACATGGGTAGATGTGTAATTGAATGGCCCTCTTGATTGATAGCAAAAGCTATCTCTCTTGGGTTTTAAACCAAATCGAAAGTGATCAAGCTCTAATACCAATTGTTAGGATTGAGTCAGCAATAAGAGGAGGGGGTGAATTACTATAGTGGATAAAAGCATCAATTTAAACAAAAAAAAACTTCGTACATTAAAATAAAAATCGATCTCGGAAGATTGCTTGAAAGCACGATTGTTCATAAGGGTAGTGAAAGCCAAGTAGGGAGGAAGTGAAGTAGTTACAAAGTAAGTAAATGATAATAATAGAAATGCAATCTCTATCCGATATATCAATTGTTCTCTCAGCGAACTTTCGGTAAACTCCCGACGAACTCTTAGTGAACTCCCAATGAATTCTTGGTGATCTTCCAACAAATTCTCGATGAGCTCCCAATGAACTCTTAGTGAGCTTGTAGCAAACTTCCGACACATCTTCTGAATCTTCAACATATTGTCCGATCTTTGACTTCGGCCCAACATCTGCTTTATGCCTTCATTACCATCGTAGTTAATCCTACAATACTTATCTTAACATATAAATTAGATCAATAATTTACCAATTGATTTCATTATCAAAATCCGAGATTCAATAACTCTAACCTCGCTCAACTCTATCATGCTCCCATTGTCTTCGCCAAAATATGTTTCTTCTCAAGGAACACCACTTTCTTGGCTACAAAGACCTTTTAGTCCTCGGACAATAGAAATAGTACCCACAAGTTTCCTTGGGGTATCCCACGAATTTGCACTGCTCCGTCCTCGATTCCAACTTATTAGGGTTGTGTCTTTTAACATGGGCAGGGCAGCCCCAAATCTTAACAACCTTAAGAGCAGACTTTTTCCCTTTCCATATCTCATATGGTGTAGACACTATCGACTTAGTTGGAACTCTATTTAGAAAGTAAGCTGCGGTCTCTAGAGCGTATCCCCAGAATATGATGGGCAGGTCGACGAATCTCATCATGGATCGTACCATGTCTAATAGTGTACGATTCCTCCTTTCAAATACACCATTGAGCTAAGGTGTATAAGAAAGTGTCTATTGGGATATGATCTCATGGTCCTTGATGAACTAGGTGAACTTTGTACTCAAGTACTCACCTCCTCGATCTGATCGAAGAGTCTTGATACTCATTCCAGTCTGGTTCTCCACTTTATTCATATACTCTTTGAATATCTTAAAGACCTCGAACTTGTACTTCATCAAGTACACATGTCTATACCTGGAGAAATCATCAATAAAAGTAATAAAGTATGAGTAACCACCTATGGCATGAGTTGACATGGGTCCACATACATTACTATGTATGAGTTTCAACAGCTCAGTGACTCTCTCTCTCTAGTTCCACTTAAAGGAGAGTTTATCAGTTTTCTGCGAAGGCAAGACTCGTAAGTTATATATGACTCATAGTCGAATGAATATAAATATCCATTCTTTAGCAACTTTTGAATCCTTCCCTCATAGATGTGACCTAGCCTACAATGCCACAAGTATGTACTATTCATGTCATCTTATATCCTCTTGGACACACTTACATTCATGATATATGGAGTAGTGTCTAGTATAAACAAACCATTATGCAATGTTTCCTCTCATGATGATCTCATTATCTAATATTATTGAACAACAATTATTCTTAAAAACTAATTTATATCTACTAACTATCAAACATGAAGTGAAAATAATATTTTTTATAATAGAAGGAATAAAATAACATGCATCCAATATAATAATAGCTCCACTAAGCATATATAGGGTGACCTCGTCAATAGCTACTGTAGTAACTTTTGTTCCATTGCCCACCTTGAGGTTCATCTCGCCTTTCACCAATTTCCTAGGTCTTGCCAGAACCTACAATGAATTATAAATGTGATAAGTACTATCGGTATCCAATACCTATGTGTTATTATAAGAGTCTGATAAATGGAGGCTGATCATGAATATACTTGAATCTTCTCTAAGCTTCCGTTTCACCCTCTCTACAAGGTAGTCTTTGCAGTTCCTCTTCCAGAGCTAATCTTTACCGTAATGGAAGCATTAGCATTTGTCCTTTGCTGGGTCTTTCTTAGCAACCCTTGCTTTACTCGGTTTGCCTTTGCCCTTGTCCTTCTTAAGGAACTTTTCTATCTTCATTTTCTTTCTGGTCTCACTAGTATAAAGAACTGGCTTCGCTTTCTTGATAGTGCTCTCTACCTCCCCCAATA
Source organism: Musa acuminata AAA Group (assembly GCF_036884655.1). Lineage (NCBI taxonomy): Eukaryota > Viridiplantae > Streptophyta > Magnoliopsida > Zingiberales > Musaceae > Musa > Musa acuminata. The sequence goes on from NC_088350.1 coordinate 14,788,951, forward strand.
TATTGAGGGGCTTAGAGAGAGTCATCTTAAGCTTATTCATATTAAAATTCATTATAAACTATGAAAATAAATCTGGTAAGGACTGAATCACAAGATCCACACACAGGTTATCCTCTAGGACCATTCCTAGACCTATGAGTTTTTATATCCACTCAATCATCTTTAGGACATGGTTCTAAATCAGTGTCCCCTTAGTCATTCGAGTGTGGAAAAGGTTTTTTGATATCTCATATCACTGAGTCCTTCCTTGTAAATAGTTTACGGACATGTAGGAGAATGGATCTGACATCCATCTTTTCATGCTATCTCTATAACTCAAGAGTCATGAAGCCCAACATGTCACACTGAGTAAGAGTGGAGTCATCTATATACTTCACGTAACGAGCGATCTCATCTTCACTTGCCCGTTCCTTAGGCGTAGGCATCATTATATCAAGGACATACGTAATTTTCTCCACTGTGAGAACAATTTTTAAGTTGCGGAGCCAGTTTGTATAATTCAGACCAATGAGATAGTTAACATCAAGTATGCCATGTAAGGGATTTGAAAGCGATATTTTTTTGAAAATAAAGATACAATAGAAATAAATAACATATAAATTTTATAAAAAAATAAACAAATAAGATATAAACTTCTATCTTAATCTAGTCTCACTATTTTTCTAGTCAGTCATGCGAGACCCTTAGCATGTGAAATGAAAGTCTCTAGCAGACTTCTAGTAGGGATCGGGATCCAATTAGCATCTTAGTATCATCTCGAGAGACTTGACCAATCACACTAAGCCTAATATCAAGTTTTATCATCATGCAATTTGTAAGCTAGACAATTTAGCAAGTGTTACATCATGCAAGCTATCAAGTTATAGATATGCAAGGTAGTAAGATAGCAAGTTTACAACATATAAGCTAGCAAAAATTTCGAAAGCAAATGCAAGATAGCTTTCTTGTTGAAGTGTGTACGCTAGCGATTCTTGCTTCCTATTGTAATGCGCAAGTTGCAAGTTTTGCTTCTTAAGATAGGCAAGATAGTGATGTTTAAGATAGCAAGTTCTTTCTTCTCTTTTGAGAAGTGTCATTTTTGCTTCCTTTGCAAAGTGCAAGCTAGCAAAATTTTACATTATTTTACAACATGCAAGCTAGCAATTTGACAAGTGTTACTTCTCTTTGAAGTACGAAAACTAGCAAATTTTTGAAAAATAATGCAAGATAACAAGCTAGCAAGATACAATGTTTTATATGAAGCAAGCTAATAAGTTTTGCATTATGCAAGCTAGTGAGTTTTTTGTAAACTTTTTTACACCTTTTGATATATGCAAGATATTGTGTTTTTGCATCTACTTAAAACATGCAAGCTAACATTTTTGCATTTCTTGCAATTCTTTCTCCATATACCATCAAGCAAGCTAGCAATATTTCTTGAGCTTTGCAAGTTTATAAATTTTGCTAGATGTACAAGTTTAGCATGTTTTACATCTTCTTGACTTGTGCAAGCTAGCTATCTCCCCTTTTGTCATTGTCAAAAAAAAGGAAAGAATACAATTTTGTATCTCTTTTTCCCTTTACAATAATTTTCAAATCATGACAAAGGATGAATAACAAAGATGAAAAATCAATTTATGAATGTCAAAACAATTTTTCATCATGAATATTTGATCATTGCATGTATCATTATCATAAGTTAAAGTATTGCATGCATAATATCAAATCATCATTCATAATTACATCAATGTTTCAATCATTATTTCGATATGTTTGTGCATCATTATAGTTTCAATTTACAACATACACAATTTTAAAACTTTACATATCATCCTTACTCTATGTATGATACTAAAAATAAATCAATCATCATATCATACATGATACTCATAAGCTATAAAATTTATATTATTTTAGAGAATCAAAACAATATCATGAGTATTTTATGCATTCATATCATCACATGAAGAATATCAAGAAGAATTAGGTGATGAGATATGCTTCAAGAATACAAGGAATTATACAAAACCAAAAAATCATATCATGAAAGATGAGATCATGTGAATACCAAAAGACATGATTCATATAGTAAATCTCTTTTTTAAATAAAATAACAAGAAAAAATCATAGGAGTACAAATAAGAGATCTTGATTCAAAAAATCTCAAGTAATTCCAAGAAACCAAGATCATGATTTTGATAAAACTCATTCAAATTCAAATCATCAAACTCATCAAAATCTCAACATTACTTTCAAGAGATTCAAAATGACATAAATAATTTTATTGATCTCTTAGTGAAAAATCGATAAGGTAGGGATTTGAGAAGAAAAAATGCTTTCCTCTTTTTGTTTCAACTCATTGATTGATTTCATACATGCATGTTCTTTTCTTTTATGTCAAATACATGCATCATTCATTTGTTGAATCTCGGATTTTGATGATGAAACTAATTGATTGTGTTTAAATGTTTAACTACATTTTGAGTGATACAGGTCTACTCGATCAGGATTAGACAATTAACGCAGGAGGAATTGACGTTGCGTCGGAGGAGATCACGTCAGGATATTGGATGGCAGAAGGCTTCGGGTGTCGGGCATCGGGCCAAGAGCGGAATTGCGCCAAGGATATCGGCATTATGGAGGTCAACCGCCGATTGGGCAACAAGCCGCAAGAGAGGACGATGCGCCAAAGAATCGGACGAAGCGCCAACCAATGACGTGCCGAGCAACAGAATGTCAATTCGCTTTATAATAATTGTCTAGATCGGAGTAGAGTTTTGGTTTGTGTGTGCAGGATTAACTACGATAACGATAAAGACATAAAGCGAAACAAAGGCTGGAGTCAAGCGCGAAGGATTCGTTGGGAGTTCGAGAGTTCGACGGAAGTCCGAAGGTTCGTCGGGAATGCTATCGGAACTAGCCGAGAATGAGTAGGGAGCTTGCCGAAGGGTTTTTCGGAAGCTCGCCGGAAGGTTCGTTGGAAGTTCGCGGAGCTCGCCGAGAAAGATCGGAGCTTACCAAAGAAGCTCGTTGGAACTCGCCAAGATCAAATCGTGAAGTCTAGGAGCTTGCCGGGAGTCCGCAAAATGGTTTCCGAGAGTTTATCGGAAGACCGTCGGAAGTTCGCTGGAAGTTCGCCGGAAGAAGTCTTGACTTGCGGACTTTGTAATAGCTTAGAAAATGTCTTTAAATTCGTAGTTAGCACATTAATTAGGGTTAGGATTAGGTGTTAATCCTATAACCCAAGTAGGGGCCAATTGGGCCCAAGTTCGGACTAGTTTGGGGCAAGATTGAAGCCTAACTAGTGGGCTGAAAACACTGTAGGCGGTGGCACCGCCTGGGCTGGGCGGTGGCACCGCCCAGTGCCCGAGAGCTAGGCGGTGACACCTCCTAGCTGGGCGGTGGCACCGCCCAGCACCCGAGCGCTGGGCGGTGGCACCGCTTGGCTGGGCGGTGGCACCTCCAACAGCGGGAACCCAAAGAGAATTCAAATTTTGAAGCCCAAATTTGAATCCTCTTGAGGCCTATAAATACCCCTCAAATCTCAGCTGAGAGAACAACTTTTTGAGCAGCAAGTGTTTGAGAGAAAGGCATTAGAAAAGTCCTAGCTAATATTGTTTTCATTTTGCTAGTGTTCACCTCCTTCATTCTTGCTAAAAATTTGTAAGAGAGTGAACCGCTTGTAAAGAGTTGTAAGAGGGGTAATTACCCTTTCCTTTCAAGAGATTTGCTAGTGGAAGGTGGGAGCCTCATCGAAGAGGGGCCTCGCAAGTGGATGTAGGTCATTTGACCGAACCACTCTAAATCGGCGTAATCTCTGGTTTGCATTTCATTATTGTCATTTACATTACTGCAAATCTTCTTACTACTTTAGTTCCTTATTACCCTTGCTGCGCAACTTTAAGAATACGCTTTCAAGTTAAACTTTTCAAGTTCCGTTCTTATCGTACGAAAAATTTGTCGAAATCAACGTTTTAATCCGCTGCACTAATTCACCCCCCCCTCTTAGTGCCACTTCGATCCTAACAATTGGTATCAGAGCCACATTTTTCTACCTTGGTTTAACACCCAAATAGAAATGGCTCTTTACGGCTTTCAAGAGGGTCACTCTCTCATTTGTCCTCCCTTTTTCAATGGGACGGACTACACTTATTGGAAAACTCGAATGAGAGTTTTCTTACTTTCTTTGGATTTGAATTTATGGCACATAGTCGAAAATGGATTTGAAATGTCTTCTCTCCCAATGAATCATTGGAATGATTTGGAGAAGAAGATGTTTTCTCTAAATGCAAAGGCTATGAATGCCTTATATTGTGCACTTGACAAAAATAAATTTAATCGTGTTTCGATGTGTGACTCGGCTTTTGATATTTGGAGAACTCTAGAGGTCACTCATGAAGGCACTAGCCGAGTGAAAGAGTCCAAAATCAATATTCTTGTGCATTCTTACGAACTTTTCCGGATGAAACCAAGTGAGTCCATCGGAGACATGTACACCCGGTTCACGGATGTCATCAATGGACTCAAAGCTCTTGGTAAAAGTTTTTCTAATTTTGAACTAGTCACTAAAATCTTAAGATCCCTTCCAAAAAGTTGGGATCCAAAAGTTACGGCCATTCAAGAGGCCAAGGACCTTAAAACATTTCCTCTCGAAGAACTTATTAGGTCTCTAATGACCTACGAAATGAACAATGTGACAAAAAAGAAACTCGAGAACAACCTTCCAAATGATAGGAAGGATTTGGGACATAGAACACATGAATACCACTCGAGCATAAGCTCAAGTGATGGTGAACTTAAACTACAAATGAAACAAAAATTAAAAAGTACAAAGAATGGAACTACGAAGAACAAAAGTTGGGATGAATTGAGCTCTTCCGAAGACGAGGAGAAAATCAAGAAAGGCGAGGTGGCAAACTATGCCTCACCCTCTTACAACAATGAGGTAATCAAAATCCCACTAATTTATTTCGATATTACATAATACTTTCTTGAGTTATTTTTAATTTAGTTTAGGATTAATTTTCTTGAAAATTGCATGTGTTATGTTAATGCAGTAAAATGTTAGATATAAATCTAATGCTTATACAGCTAGTAAGATTAATCTTATATATGTGATTGAGAAGCAAGAATTTGTATTTTGACGATTTCCATATTGATTTTCAATGACGATGCATGACTTTTGAATGGAAGGCTTGATGATTTTTTTTTGAACCTTGTCTTTGGTTTTCAAACATGATGTATGGTTTTGACATATGAACAAAATTTGAGCATGCTAAGATAAAGTTAATCATATAAATTAAAACTAAAGAAGTTTTAGTTATCTATAAGAATCATTCAAAATTATGTTCAATAAAAATGCAAAATGATGGAATGAAAATATTAAATGTTTTAATACCATTTTATGCATGAGATTTTAAAAGTTATACATAATGATCTTGATGGTTGTTATGAAGAAATTTGTTTTTCGATCCTAAATGATTGATGATATATATATATTTTTTGGCACAAAAAGGACAAAGGCATACTTATATGAAACAACTAAATAGATAAAAGTATTTTTCTTGAAAATTCTTGGTTTGATGAATCTATTTTATCATCTTTTTATGAATATCTTGAAAATGATTTTGATTTGATGATTTGAATTTGAATGAGCTTTATCTTGATTTTTTGAGATTTATAACTTGAGATTTACTCTATAAAAATCAAGATCTTGTATCCTCAATGTTCCTTTTTAGCATCTATTATCCAAATGAATTATGATTGGTATCATTGCTATATTTCTTCTTATCGTGCACTAAAGAGAAAATTTTTCTAAATGAATCGTGATATTTCGGAACCACAATTCTTTTTATGATTCATAATGAATTGAGAAATTTTATATGCTTGAATTAATATCTTATTCTAAGATTGAATGAATTTTATTTATATCATGATCTCCTAAGATTTTTTCTTGATTATTTAAGAGGAGATTTTTCAAAACAAAACGTGTCTTCTATTATTATCTTTTCATGATATGATTTTCATGTAATTCCTTGTACTCATGAAATATTTATCTCATCACCCAATAACTCTTCTTGATATTCCTTATGTGATGAAACAAAATAATGCATGAAATTCAAATAAGAAGTTAATGATCATGCATGATAGGATGTAATGAATTTTGACATTTAGATATTATCATTTGAATAGCTATGATCATGTTGCCAAAATGATTTATCATGAATGCTTGAATATCATGTATGATATGCCGAAATTGATGATTGATTTATTTGTATCATGCATGAAAAATAAAAGATATAGTTTTGAAATTGTGCATGTTCGAATTTGAAAATATGATGATACATAATGATTAAATTGTGCAATGAAAATATTAAACATTTTGAAACCATGTTTTAGTGTCATGCATAATGATCATGCTTAATAAATTTCGAAATTATGGATGATGAATCTTTTACGATTTATGGATCATTGATTTTTACCATAATGAAAGTACCTTATTGATTTTTGTTGTAATAAATCTTACTCTTTCAGTTTTAAACATGATAAATGTTTTTATTTGGTATAAATGAAACAAAATCATATGTTTTGAAATAATCGAAAAGAGGATAACATTCTTGAAAATTATTTTGCTCAATCTTATTGATTTTGATGAATCCATTTGTATCATCTTTGTGAATCTCTTGGATTTTGATAATGATTTTGATGATTTAAATTTGAATAATTTTTTATTGAAATCATGATCTTGATCTCTTGAAATTCATAACATGAAATCCTTTATGAATCAACATTTTCTTTTCTATTTAAAAGGAGATTTGTCGAAATGTTTCATAGTCTTTTAGTATTCATAATCTTGACAATTATGTTTTGAAACTTTATGTAAACCAAGAATGTTCATCATGATTCTCTCTTTGAATATTTAAAGAGGAGAATTTTCTAGATGGTTCATGATTTTGATGATTGAATATTTGATATGCATGAATTGAGATCTTGCTCTCCTACCACTCTTTTTGCTATTCACCAAAAGGAAGACTAATTCTAATAAACCATGATATGCTATATGAATTTTATTGTATTCATGAAGTAAGATCTCATCACTAATTTTTGTTTATATTCCTTCATGTGATGATATAAATGTATGAAACACTTATGATATAATTTTTTATACAATTCCATGTATTCGTGAAATATTAATCTCATCACCCAATTAATTCCTCTTGATACTCCTAATGTGATGATGTGAAATTATGCATGAAATACAAATGGGGATAAGTTTTTGGTAGGATATAATTTGACAAATTGATACCATCATGATATGAAACATTTATGATTTGCAATGATATATGCAATACTTGTGCTTTCTAATTATGATGTGATGTATTACATATGATGTAAATCATGATTTAAAATACTATGAGTTGTCGCTAAAATGATGTATTATAAATATTGATTTAATGTTTTGTATCATGAATACTCTAAATGATGAATATTTGGTATCATGATCAAAATGTTGACAAATAGTTAAAAATTTTAGTATCATGTATGATATCCTTATAATGTTGATCGATTTATTCAATATCATGCATGAATGAATATAAGGTTTTTGAAAATGTGCATATTCTAATTTGAAAATATGATGATGCACAATTAAGATTGATACTTACCTTTGTCATAATTGATGTAATGGGTCTTCCCTTCTTTTTGACAATGACAAAGGGGGAGATAGCTTGCTTGCACAAGTCAAGAAGATGCAAAAACTTGATTGCTTGCTTGCCTATCTTAAGTAGCAAAGATTGCTAACTTGCTTATTTCAAGAAGCAAAAGTTGTCTTCTTGAACATCATTATCTTGCCCATCTCAAGAAGCAAGACTTGCAACCTGCACATTGCAATAGGAAGTAAGAATCGATAGCTTACACACTTCAACAAGAAAGTTATCTTGTATTTGCTTTTGAAATTTTTACTAGCTTGTATGTTACAAAACTTGCTCACTTTTTCAAATACTTTGCTAGCTTGCACTTTATAAAGGAAGCAAAAATAACACTTCTCAAAAGAGAAGAAAAACTTACTGTCTTGAACATCTTTAATATGCTAGCTAGCATGATGTACAATTTACTATTTTGAATATTACAAAGAAATACTATCATGCACGTTGCAAAGAAAAGCAAAGTGCAATCTTGCACAAGAAGCAAGTGTTGAATTGCCATGATTGAACTTAAGAATCTTGCTATACTTTTGTGCTTATATGTTGTGATGAAAATCTAGCTTTATGTTGCAAAAACTTGCATATCTTTTAAAATAGCTAGAGCTACTTCTCCTTTTTGTTGATGACATAGGGGGAGAAGTATATTGATGACTTCATGCATTGAATTAAATATTTTATATATTTGCATGATAGTTTAAATGTTTTTCATAACATGTGATGAATGTTACTTGGATTTGGGATAATCCAAGTGTTTTATCAATGGCATATTGATAGGGGGAGTTTAGTTAAACTCCGGGGAGTTAAGGTTAACTCCGTTAGTCATCAATTAGTTGTCATCATCAAAAAGGGGGAGATTGTTGAATCTCGGATTTTGATGATGAAACTAATTGATTGTGTTTAAATGTTTAACTACATTTTGAGTGATACAGGTTTACTCGATCAGGATTAAACAATTAATGCAAGAGGAATTGACGTTGCGTCGGAGGAGATCACGTCAGGATATTGGATGGCAGAAGGCTTCGGGCGTCGGGCATCGGGCCAAGAGCGGAATTGCGCTAAGGATATCGGCGTTGTGGAGGTCAACCGCCGATTGGGCAACAAGCCGCAAGAGAGGACGATGCGCCGAAGAATCGGACGAAGCGCCAACCAATGACGTGCCGAGCAACAGAATGTCAATTCACTTTATAATAGTTGTCTAGATCGGAGTAGAGTTTTGGTTTGTGTGTGCAGGATTAACTACGATAATGATGAAGACATAAAGCGAAACAAAGGCTGGAGTTAAGCGCGAAGGATTCGTTGGGAGTTCGAGAGTTCGACGGAAGTCCGAAGGTTCGTCGGGAATGCTATCGGAACTAGCCGAGAATGAGTAGGGAGCTTGCCGAAGGGTTTTTCGGAAGCTCGCCGGAAAGTTCGTTGGAAGTTCGCGGAGCTCGCCGAGAAAGATCGGAGCTTACCAAAGAAGCTCGTTGGAACTCGCCAAGATCAAATCGTGAAGTCTAGGAGCTTGCCGGGAGTCCACATAATGGTTTCCGAGAGTTTATCAGAAGACCGTCGGAAGTTCGCTGGAAGTTCGCCGGAAGAAGTCTTGACTTGCGGACTTTGTAATAGCTTAGAAAATGTCTTTAAATTCATAGTTAGCATGTTAATTAGGGTTAGGATTAGGTATTAATCCTATAACCCAAGTAGGGGCCAATTGGGCCCAAGTTCGGACTAGTTTGGGGCAAGATTGAAGCCTAACTAGTGGGCTGAAAACACTGTAGGCGGTGGCACCGCCTGGGCTGGGCGGTGGCACCGCCCAGTGCCCGAGAGCTAGGCGGTGACACCTCCTGGCTGGGCGGTGGCACCGCTTGGCTGGGCGGTGGCACCTCCAACAGCGGGAACCCAAAGAGAATTCAAATTTTGAAGCCCAAATTTGAATCCTCTTGAGGCCTATAAATACCCCTCAAATCTCAGCTGAGAGAACAACTTTTTGAGCAGCAAGTGTTTGAGAGAAAGGCATTAGAAAAGTCCTAGCTAATCTTGTTTTCATTTTGCTAGTGTTCACCTCCTTCATTCTTGCTAAAAATTTGTAAGAGAGTGAACCGCTTGTAAAGAGTTGTAAGAGGGGTATTTACCCTTCCCTTTCAAGAGATTTGCTAGTGGAAGGTGGGAGCCTCATCGAAGAGGGGCCTCGCAAGTGGATGTAGGTCATTTGACCGAACCACTCTAAATCGGCGTAATCTCTGGTTTGCATTTCATTATTGTCATTTACATTACTGCAAATCTTCTTACTGCTTTAGTTCCTTATTACCCTTGCTGCGCAACTTTAAGAATACGCTTTCAAGTTAAACTTTTCAAGTTCCATTCTTATCGTACGAAAAATTTGTCGAAATCAACGTTTTAATCCGCTGCACTAATTCACCCCCCCCTCTTAGTGCCGCTTCGATCCTAACATCATTAACACCAAAAAAGAACTTTCAAAAGATCACAAAAGCTATCATGCATAAGTTTGAAATATAAACTTGTTAAGTATGCTTTCAAATCATCATTACATTTTCATTAAGACATCAAGCATGGTTTCGTTGAACATAATGTTGAATGATTCTTAAAGATGTCTAAACTTTTTAGTCTCAATATGTGTGATTGACTTTATATTAGCATACCCAAATATTTGTTCTTATGTCAAAACCATGCATCATGTTAGGATCGAAATGTAGATTTCGTCATGAAAACCATCAAGACCAAAAAAGTATAACATATTAAACATAAGGCTCCTTTAAACAAGATATTTGATTTATCATTTTAATTCCAATGATAATATATTTATCTTTTTATGTGTTTCATTTTAAGTGATTGATTTCATATAAACATATTCAAGTTTTTCGTATGAAAACCATACATCAACGTTTAAAATGGAAAGATAAAAAATCATCAAGATCAAAAAGTGTAACATATAATTCCAAAATATATGATTTCAAATCATTACTTCAAGTCCTCATGCATAAAAATCATCAAGTATGATACAAATATTTATTTTCAAAACATTCATCATGATAAGACATACAAGCCAAAGAAATCATTAAACATAAAGTATATTCATCAATCATGGTTCATTGAGCATAAGGCATTTTCAAACAAAATCGAAAATCAATATGAAAATCATCAAGATATACATTATTGCTTCTTAAAATATACATAGGATTTATCTTAAGTATTAGATTTAATTCTAACATTTTTGTTCATTTATCATAAAACATGTAATTTTCATGATCATTTTCAAAATTACAAGGATAAGTATGATCCTAATTTTTTTTTAGCATTTTCATTATATTATTAAACATATAATTTTTAAGAAAAATAATTAAACTAATTTAAAAATAACTTATTAAAAGCATCATGTAATTTCGAAATAAATTAAAGGAGTTTCGTTTACCTTATTGTCAAAAGCCGTTAAGGCGTAGTTTGCCACCTCACCTTTGTTGATTTTCTCCTTATCTTCGGAGAAGCTTGATTCATCCCAAAGTATTTCCTTCTTCTTACATTCATAGCAAGTAGTTGCATCCTATTTATTCTTTAATTTTTGTTTCATGAATTTTTTAAATTTCATAGTGATGAGTTCAAGTTCACCATCACTTGAGCTTATGTTCGAGTGGTCTTTGATTATTCTAAGTCTGAAATCCTTCTTGTTCTTTGGAAGGTGGTTCTCGAGTTTGTTTTGTACCACATTGGTCATTTTGTAGGTCATTAAAGACCCAATTAGTTCTTCGATCAAAAAAGTATTCAAATTTTTTTATTCTTGAATAGCCATTATTTTCGAATTCCAATTTTTAGAAAGCGATCGTAAAATCTTATTAACGAGTTCAAATTTAGAAAAGTATTTACCAAGAGCTTTTAAACCATTAACGACATCGGTAAAACAAGTGTATATGTCAACAATGGTTTCGCTCGGCTTCATTCGAAATAATTCTAAATCGTGTATTAAAAGATTGACTTTAGAATCTTTGACTCTAGTAGTGCCTTCGTGTGTGATTTCAAGAGTATGCTAAATATCGAAAGTCGTTCCGTACATTGAAACACTATTAAACTCAGTTTTATCTAAAGTGCAAAACAAAGTATTCATGGCTTTCACATTTAAAGAAAAAGTCTTCTTCTCCAAATCATTCCAATGATTCGTTGGAAGAGAAGACCTTTGAAATCCATTTTTGATAATATTCCATAAATCCAAATCCAATGAACGTAAGAAAACTCTCATTCGAGTTTTTCAATATGTGTAGTTCATCCCATTGAAAAAGGGAGGATGAATGAGAGAGTGACCCTCTTGAAAGCCGAAAAGAGCCATTTCTCTTCGGTATTAAACAAAATAAGAAATATGAGGCTTTGATACCAACTGTTTGGAATGAGTCAAAAATAAGAGGGGGGGGGGGTGTGTGAATTAGTGCAGCAGTAAAATAACGCCGGTTCTGAAAATTTCTTCGTTTCATACGATAAAACTGATTTCAGAAACTTGAAAACGTATGTGAGTGTAGGCATAGTAAAAGAATAGTAAAGAGAGGCATTTTGCTTATTAAGGTAAATTGCTTAAAGAAAAGGCAAATCGGATTTTTATAGTGGTTCAGTCGTCGTGACCTACATCCACTCTATCGATTCCTCTTCCGTCGAGACCACAGGCATCCACTATCGGTCTTCCTTCAATAGGTGAAGACCAACTACCTTTTATAGCTCTTTCTCCTTTTACTGGGTTTAGGAGATAACCCTTATACCCCCACTTACTCTGTCAAATTATTCTAACATTTAGAACTTGGAGAAAAGTTCACACAAGATTACAACAGTGTTTCTTTCCTTTTCTACTCTCAATACTTGTGTTAGTTAACCAGGGATGAGAGGGGTATTTATAGGCTTCAAGTTGATTCAAATTTGGAGCCTAAAAATATCTCATCCCAGGTTTCCTAGGTACTAGTGGTACCACCGTCATTCTTGGGCGGTACTATTGCCGCTGGATCTACCACTATGTCACGGAATTAGCTGGTTTTGCCTAAGTCGTGTGGCACCCTTGCGTGTCCGTCCGCAAAGGTCAGCCTCCCCGAAGCCTCCCATTGTCCCTTAGGACCAACAAAAGAGAGAAAGGGTTAGAGAGAACACCTCAATCGGGATCCACAAGCAAACATCTCCGAAAAACACTTCATAGACAATGCAAATTACAAACAGACTTTACAAGCTCTGAACAGTAGCACAAAAAAGGGTAAAATGGTCCATTATAGACCGAGAATCTCTCGCACATGTCCACATGACACAACCTTTATTTACAAGCCTAAAGAGGCCACCAACCCAACTAAAATGGGACTAGCCTTCGGCCGCCCCTCTACATGTTGTACAAGGCATGAACATGCCAAAAGACACGGACATATATAATCATTACATCAAACATCTTGTTTAGAAGTTTGTCCGTGACATTCTCCCCCACTTATTCCTTTGACGTCCTCGTTGAAGCCTTTGTCGACACTGTAACTCCTCGCCTTTGCTGAGTCTTCAATCTTCTGCTCCAGTTACAATGCGCCTCTTGACTCCCAACTACTCTCCGCTGCTGTTTCTGAGTAGTCAATCCTTTGATCCGCCATGCTGTTTCAACTCACCAATGACTCACTCTGGTGTGGGGTTGGCTGAGTTGTGTTGATCATTGTTGATTCCTGCGGATCCCCCATATGAAGGAAAAGACCATCCTTACTGCGCTAGTCTCTCAAATTCCTCATGCTGCTTGAACTGGGTGGATGCTTGTTGGAGCTTTTAACGAGCATCGTCTCGCAAATTGCTGAAGTTTTGGGTCCCTCCTCCATAAAATTTGCTCATTGACTCTTCTTTCACTTAGTTGTCATATCCAAGTAGGTTCGCATCACTTTCGCTTTCGATTGGCATTTCGTTGGGAAATGAAGTGGACAATCTACTCTCAGTAGCACTGATCACCGTTGGTGAGGATTTGACAACTATTATCTTCCATTATCTTTGAAGGGTCTTTGAACTTGTGCAGAGCTCTTCTGCTGGATAGCTAAGAGAATTGGGGTACTCGGTTTCGCCCATTCTCTTAAGAGTTGAGAAGGCAAAGGTTACTTGACTTCGCTCGCCTCCTCGACGTTGTACTTCATGCATCGAGCTGGTTACTAGCCTTCGCCTACTCTTTGCTCACACTTTTGAAACACTTGAAGTGTTTGCACTCCTTGCGTTGAGTTAGTTACTATGATTCACCTTCTCAATGCCATCGAACTTCTGGAATGCAGGAAGTTTTCACCCCAACTTGGAGTAATTCTCTCATAGGTTTGGTCGCCTCTGGGATTGTACCGTCTTCTCCATCAACCCTGCCGCCTGCTCCTCTGAGTAGCAAAGGTACAGCACCGCGTACTACCTGCTTCGTTCCTTGGTTATGCACTCTTGCATGACCCGAAGTCCTTCACTTTCGGCTATCTTGATGAGAAGCACATTGACACCGGTCTTACGAAGTTCTTTGGCCTCTGCCCTTCAGCCTTGTCCCGGTACTTGGAGATTGCCTCTGCATTCTCCACCTCCTCGGCCCCTTTCACGACCAAGCGCTCTCCCTCCATGAGAGCAAGGGATCAATGACTTTCACGGAAGTCCCGCCTCTACGGTACCATGGCGCTGCCATGCCCATGGCACTACTATCCGTCGCCTCACATCTACATCCCTTTTCTTCACAATCAAAAGATATGCCTCCGTGACACTCCTTCGAGTTCACCTCCATTATAACTGATTGCTTGAATTTGGGTAGCTAAGTCCCTCTGGACTCGTCGTCGCTTCCTCGCCCCTTTCGACCCCCTGCTTCAACACCTCTGTGTTCTCCAAGCAGTATGTTTGGTCGATGGAAAGACAGACTGCAACTCCCATGCATGGCCTCTGCCATCACGTTGTAGGGTTTGCACCGATTCTGTTTTCCTTAGCTTCCTTGGTAGCAACGTTCGCTTACTCGGCCTTGTCCTCTGACTTGCCGGGCTCCCTTAAGCGAATATGAGCTCTGGAGCAGTCCAACTCTCCAACTGTTTCGATCATACCTCTGCATGATCAAGTCCCTCCCATGGGACTCACTAGTACTTGCATTCGAACTTTTCCCTTAGTGGAACACAGCCCCCATATGCTGATGACCAAGGTTTTCATTCGATGTAAAATTCGATGCACGCCCGGAAGACCCGCCTCTGCGGTACCATGGCCTTCACTCCTTGAATCCATAGCCCTTCTTGCCGTCATGTTATTCACCGAAGTGGAGCTTCCAGTAGCTCCCGATCATACCTCCATATGATCTAGTCCCTCCCGGGACTATGTCGTGTGTATTCGCATTGCCACGAACTGTTCCACCACGATCCGCTGCACCATGTCGCCTCTTGGTGACATCTCCATTGCATTCTGATCCTTGTGGAATAAACTCGAATTGTGAACCCTCCATGTGTGGCCTCTGTCAATACATCGCAGGGTCTCCTCCACCTTCGATTTTGTTCGCTCCTTTGGCAATCGACCTTCATCCACCCACTCTTGAGTCACACCTAGATGAAGCATCGCTCTAGGACAGTCCGTCACCTAGTAGCTCCCGAAGTCCACCGACTTCACTGTAATTTGTGCACCATTGTCTGCATCCTGGGCCTCTGCCCCTACCAGCACAATCTCCGCTGCGCACCGCTTCCTTCATGGCAACTTGAATGGCAACACTATGGAATATTCTTCAAGAGTACCTGCCTCTGCGTCCTCTTGCCCCGTGCTAAGGCCTTCTGAACCCAACTTCGTCTCCGCAAATTGAGTCGCCTTAGTTCCTCCATCAAATGCTTTTCTGAGATAAGGTGCATGTGCCCAGAAGCTCCCTTCATCTTTGGCACCATGTAAGATGAGTCCTCTCTGATAGAATGAATGACCCATGGAACAACATGATCCTACTCTTGCCTCTGCAAGAGTTCATGTCCTTGACCTCTGTCTAAGGAAAGCACTGTGCCTCTGCTCCATGTTCCAACTTCTATGCTGGCTTCCTTCATGCGGCTTGGGTACTTCGCCAAGTTACACCCAAGTTGCTCCGCTCCTCGTTTTTGAATTGAGTCGATGGTGGCCCTTGCGCCCACTATTCCACGGGTCAGCCCTCCCTTGAGTCCGATCTCCACATCGACTCCAAGTGTGCCTTCATTTAAGTTGCTTTGGGTCGCTCCCCCACTTGATCTCGCAATGTATCCACCAATGCATTCTCTCAAGCGAGATCATGTGACAACTTCTCGTCGCTTGCTCAGTCCATCGAGCTTCGTGGAGTTGTTGTTTGTTAAGATACTCCTCCTCAACATGTGAGGTCCGTCTCACATGAGTCTCCCTCTGGAGAGCCGGGACTTATCCCTCCTGGATAACTATCCCGTTGGAGCAACATCTCTCTTCGTTTCGGAGACCACCATCCCCTTGGACTACTTTGATCTGCTGAACAAACTATGCATTGTTCTGCCTCCTGTAAACGCACTTGCTAGATTGCGACTCCCCGTCAATATAGTCCCCGCTGCACCCCTCAAGGCCTAGCAACATGCTAAACTCGTTGCACACTTCAGCCTCCTACGGACGTATCCTTCACATGCCGAAGAGAAAGTTTCAATGCTCCATGGCATCGAGTTTCGGTCGCCTTGGGATGGCCACGAACATTCCATCGTCCGCATACAAGCCCATGCATGAGTACCAAATTCTTCGAGTTAGCAATTCCCCTCACCTCTGTGAGCTTTGCATAACTCTTTTGGTCATTGAGCAACTCATTCCACCTTGGATGGTCTCATCCTTTACCAAGCGCCTCGCTTGTCTTGAGCACCATCAAGTATGGTTGTCAACATTGAGCCGTAGCTCAAACTCAGCCATCCCAACCTTTGTGTGCTCCACATTCTTCCAAGCTTGCTTGTTCTCGTGGTGCCTCTTGCGCGAAGGGTAGGCCATTCCTCTGAATGCCAATCTCAGATGCCCGCTCCTTTGAGCGACTCCTTTTCCCTACATCTCCATGCCCGTTTTCCCCCAAACGGTCGCGCGTGTGCTGACTGCCCTCAACGCAGCCTCGCTAGGTCCCCCACGTTTGCATGCTAAGTGTTTCTATGAGTGCTTATCTGGCTCTGATACCATCTGTCATGGACTTAGCTGGTTTTGCCTAAGTCGTGCGGCACCCTTGCGTGTCCGTCCGCAAAGGTCAGCCTCCCCGAAGCCTCCCATTGTCCCTTAGGACCAACAAAAGAGAGAACGGGTTAGAGAGAACGCCTCAATCGGGATCCACAAGCAAACATCTCCGAAAAACACTTCATAGACAATGCAAATTACAAACAGACTTTACAAGCTCTGAAAAGTAGCACAACAAAGGGTAAAATGGTCCATTACAGACCGAGAATCTCTCGCACGTGTCCACATGACAACCTTTATTTACAAGCCTAAAGAGGCCACCAACCCAACTAAAATGGGACTATTAAGCCTTCGGCCGCCCCTCTACATGCTGTACAAGGCATGAACATGCCAAAAGACACGGACATACATAAGCATTACATCAAACATCTTGTTTAGAAGTTTGTCCGTGACAACTAGGCGGTACCACCGCTAGCAGCATTCACTATCGGCAGTACCACCGCCCAGAATTCCTGGGGTGATATTCCCCAGGCAGTGCCACCGTTGGCCAAGCTTTCAATATCCTAGTTGGGCCTTGAATCCGACCCAAACCAGCCCAACTTGGGGCCCAATTGGCCCCTAACAGAGTTGATGTGATTACCTCTCAATCCTAACTCTAATTATGTGCTAACTATAATTCCTAAGATATATTCTAAGTAAAATAAGTCTGATTTCTTCCGGCGAGCTTCCGGCGATCTTCCGGCGAACTTCCGACAATTTCTCGGTAATGTTCTGACGGACTCCCAGGAAGTTCTTGGAATTCATGACGATCTTCTTGGCAAGTTCCAACGAGCTTCTTTGGCAAGCTCTAGGACTTCTCGGTTGGTTCCGGCAGAACTTCCGATGAATGTCCGGACTTCGGACGAACTCTCAAACTCCCAACAAAATTACGTTCTTGACTCCGGAACTTCATTTTGCTTTATGCCTTACTATTGTAGTTAATCCTACACACATAAAAACACCCTTCGATCTAGACAGTTATTACTAAGTATGAATTATATTGTCCGACATATCATTGGTCTATCGACGCTTCATCCTATTCTTCGGCGCATCGTTCTCTCTTGTGGCCTATTGCCCAATCGGCCAGTTGACCTCTGTAACTCCGATATCCTTGGTGCAATATCCTCTCTTCTTAGCCCGATGCCCAAATCCATGGCCCGAAACCTTCTGTCGATGCATTGACGATCCTCCGGCCCGACATCCAATCTTCTGACATGTTTTCCTCTGGCCCAAAATGATTCTTTCTGCTTTAATTATCTCTCCCTGATTGAAGCATCCTATATCACTCAAAACACAAATTAAATCATAAACACTTATCAATTATTTTTATCATCAAAATTCAAGATTCAACAACCCTTTCTTTCGCATTTATATCAATAAATTTGATATCAAAAGCCCTATCTAAAACACCTCTTAACAGCAAGAAAAGGTGTAGCACAAATTTGAAAACTACAACAAAAAAATTACAGCAATCGTGTAAAACAATTTCAACATGATTGAACACAACACACGAAATTTAAAAGCTAATCATTTGCATAAGCAACTTATCTTTGATACTACTATTAAAAAATCTGAGGCAACATCACATGCATAGCCAAAGAATAGAAAAAAAAATCCTAGAATTCCAACAGAAAGATGGTTTCATTGTCGTGCAAAAGTTGGTGTGTAAAAACCCATAAAACTGAAAAATTACGCGTAAAAGAATTACTTAGGGAGATCATATATCCCTGAAAATCTACAGATTAGTAGGAGAGGATGAAGGAGGTCAATTGTCTTCCTCTCTAGCAGTGATCCACATGGCAGGAGCTACGAAGATGCTCCTTAAATTGTTGCCCAAAACTGTTCCTCGTGTGCACTACACAATTAAGAAGGGCTGCCCCTTCTTACTGTCCACACGCCCCAAATAAAGGCTATAGTATGAGAATAAGAGAGAGAGAGGAGAATAGGAGGAGGCAGCCAAAAAGAACCTCTAGCCTATGGGTCTTTGGTTCCCTTCTATTTATAGAGGTCCCCTATCAAATTAATCCTAATGGATCTTACCATATTGGGTACTAGATCTCCATATAACTACCCAAGCCTCTTAGATTAGTGGGTCTCTACCTAATAATCTCTTATTTGCTCTCATCCATGGGATCCAATAATTTAGGGGCTTATTGGATATCGAATAAAATAGGGGCTCCAACGGGTATCTCATATCTGAACCTCTACTCATTGTAATACTTGTCATATGTGTGTGACCCTCTAGACCCAATACCGAGCTAGTTATGAGTCATACCTATCAAAACTCCTTCTAGCTCAGTGAATTATTATCTCTATAATAGTTCACTCGACTTATCGACTACGGACGTACTAGGCCACTACGCTGCAGTCCCCAAACGATACAAGGGAATCCAATCCTTTGGACCTATCTATTCTTAGTTAGTATATATCTATAGTCCCTCATCCATCTAATTTCCCAGAGTTCGTATGCTGAGCATAGTACTATCAAGCCCGTATAGCTTCTACATGAGTCTCACTCAAATCGGGTTCTCCTTAAGAATTATTTCTCTCTCAATCCAAATGACCCTAGCCATGGATTTGTCAGAGTAAGAACACATGAGATATTCCTCTCATGGCACTGAGAGCGGGTGATCCTTTATCGACACTCAATAGCCCTCGTAAAGTTGGCTACCACTCTCGATGATCAGCTGTGCTAGATCTGAAACCTCTAGACCTATAAGTCCTGTATCTAAGAGTGGAGTACTTATACGGGACATCCCTAAAATGAGATGGGTAGGTCAATGAAACTCATCATAGACCATATCATGTCTAACAGTATACAATTCCTCCTTTCAAACATACAATTGAGCTGAGGTGTATAAGGAGGTGTCCACTGGGATAAAATCTCATGATCCTTGAGGAATTGGGTAAACTTTGTACTTAAGTACTCACCTCCTCGATTTGATCGAAGAGTCTTAATACTCTTTCCAGTCTGGTTCTCCACTTTATTATTATACTCTCTGAATTTTTCAAAGGCCTCGGACTTGTACTTCGTTAAGTACACATATCCATACCTTGAGAAATCATTAGTGAAAGTAATGAAGTAGGAGTAACCACCAATGACATGAGTTGACATGGGTCCATATATATCACTATGTATGAGTTCTAGTAGCTCAATGGCTCTCTCTCTAGTTCCACTAAATGAAGAGTTGGTTATTTTTCCATGAAGGCAAGGCTTGCAAGTTACATATGACTCATAGTCGAATGGATCAAGATATCCATCCTTTACCAATTTTTGAATCCTTTCCTCATGGATGTGACCTAGCCTACAATGCCACATGTATGCACTGTTCACCTTATCTCATTTCCTGTTAGATACACTTATATTCATGATATGTGGAGTAGTGTCTAGCATAAACAAACCATTATGCAATGTTCTTTTCGTGATAATCTCATTATCTAATAATATTGAACAACCATTGTTCTAAAAAATTATTTTATATCCACTAACTATCAACTATGAAATGGAGATAATATTTTTTATAATAGAAGGAATAAAATAACATGCATCTAATGCAATAATAGCTCCACCAAACAGATGTAGGGCAACCTCGCCAATAGCTACTACAGCAACTTTTGCTTCATTGCCCATCTTGAGGTCCATCTCGCCTCTCGCCAATCTCCTAGGCCTTGCCAGAGCCTGCAATGAATTACATGTATGATAAGCACTACTGGTATCCAATACCCATGTGTTACCATAAGAGTCTGACAAATGAAGACTGATCATGAATGTACCTGAAGCTTCTCCAAGCTTCTGTTTCGCCCTCTCTGCAAGGTACTCTTTACAGTTCCTCTTCCAGTGCTTATCTTTGCCATAGTGGAAGCACTGGCCTTTATCCTTTGTTGGATCTTTCTTAGCAACCTTTGCTTTACCTGCTCTGCCCTTTCCCTTGCCCTTGCCTTTCTTAAGAGATTTTTCTGCTTTCCTTTTCTTTCTGGTCTCACCAATATAGAGAACTGGCTTCTCTTTCTTGATAGTGCTCTCTGCCTACCTCAACATATTGAGAAGCTCTGAGAGAGTCACCTCAAGCTTGTTCATATTAAAATTTATTATTAACTGTGAAAAGAAATCTGGTAGGGACTGAAACACAATGTCCATACACAAGTTATCCTCTAGGACCATTCTTAGACCTATGAGTTTCTCTATCCACTCAATCATTTTTAGGACATGGTTCTGAACCGGTGTCACCTTAGTCATCCTAGCTCGGAAAAGGCTCTTGGATATCTCATATCGCTTAGTCCTCCCCTATTCCTCAAACAGTTTGTGGACATGTAGTAGTATAGATCTGGCATCCATTTTTTCATGTTGTCTCTATCACTTAGGAGTCATAGAGCCCAACATATAATACTGAGTAAAAGTGGAGTTATCAATGTACCTCACATAGCGAGCGATAGTATCCTCGCTTGCCCCTTCCTCGGGTGTATGCATCACTGTATCAAGGACGTATGCGATTTTCTCCGCCGTAAGAATAATTCTCAAGTTGCGGAGCCAATCCGTATAATATAGACCAATGAGACGGTTGACATCAAGTATGACATGTAAGGGATTTGAAAGCGATATTTCCTGAAAATAAAGATGGAGCAGAAATAAATAACATGCATATTTTATAAAAAATAAACAATCAAGATATGGACTTCTATCTTAATATGCTCCCACTATTTTACTAGTGAGTCACGTGCCACTCTCAGCACATGAAACGAAAGTCTCTGGCGGACTTCTAGTGTGGATCAGTATCCAATCAGTATCTTAGTGTAACCACGAGGGACTCAACTAATCACACTAAGCCCGAAAGGTAGGCAATTCTTGCCGATCACAACTCTTTTTTATTCTCATCCTATTCGGCATTCGAATCACCATGGTCTCGAGAGACTCGACCAACCATGATGTTCGGTTAAGTCAACACCATCATTACAAGACGAGTCTGATTCGATGATATATCCTCGAGGGACTCGACCAAGCATACCATATCCTCAGGTCATCGGTGACATCTCTATGTAGTAAGCAAGATAGCGAATCGCGATATAGGTGAGCCTCGAGGGACTCGACCAACTCAATCTATATCGAAAATCGGTCCCTACCTATAATAATAGAAGACCACGTAGGTCAATCTAATTGCCTCACGTTTACCGACTTAATATTATCGAGAGAGGGGTTTCTATGATTTGGTCTTCTAATATGACAAGTCACACATATACATATTTAATATGTATCTACATCGCATGCAAATATATATATACATATCTAGTATGTGTATAAGCAATCACACTAGATGATCATGAACCACAGCCTAGTGTGATCAGACCCGAGCTAGTGGGCCTAATCACTTATATCAAGATCTATGTGTGATGCAGTGCATCTCCATGCCCTGTGATCATCTATCTCGTCCTCATCGGTTCCATCGACATCTCGACGCATCTCCATGCATCGCGATCGTCCTTCTCATAGGTCCAACTATCGCTTCCACACTCCCGCTGGGCCTCCTTTTATGATTACAACTTAATCATAGGCACGCAAGCCCGATAATAAACGAGAAATATAATGGAGGCTCGTAGGCCCCAATAATAATAATCACAAGTACACACATCAAACGGTCCATGATCATCCGTCCACACATCATATATCACATATATAAATCATAATCATGTAGGACTACTAGATAATAATAAAAATAATAATCAATTAAACCTTTTAATTAATTAATATTTTTTGAAATCAGTGACATGTAGGGAATTTTATAAATTTTGATCGGCATTCTCATAATTTGGATAAAAAGGAAAGAACTAGAATTTCAAAAATTCACAGGGGTAAAACTATCATTTTGCCCAAAACCCTAAACCCCTCTCCCTCTCCCCTACTGCTGCCACCGGCGGCGACCTATGCAGTTGGGGGGCGGGGGCGCTGCCCCTACCTACGGGTGGCTCACCCGTGGGCAACGCTGCCCCTACAAGTGGGGGCCCCTACGGGCAGTGCTGCACCCCACAAGCGTAGTGCCCATGGGTGCAATGCCCGTAGGCGTCACGCTCGTGGGCGGTGCCCTCGTGGGCAGGCACCCCTGCGGGTGGCGACCCCGCAGGTAGGCGACCCTGCGGGTGGCGCTACCTCCGTAGGCGGCGCCCCCTTCTTGCGAGCGCTGAGCCACCCGCAAGAGCCACCCTTGTAGGCTAGTTGCCCCTACAGTTGGCGCTGCAAGCGACGGCGACCTCTACGGGCCGCTCGCCCGCGGGCGAGCATCGCTGCGAGCACTGTGCCCGCAAGCAGCGCCCGCAAGTGCCACTGCCTGCGGCTACAACTGTGCACAGCAACTGTTGCTACACGCAAGCGGCTTGCTTGCATCAAGATGGCAGCAAGGCTGCCATCATTGATCGCAATAAGGGCAGCAATAGTTGCTGCCCTTTCTCGCCTTTTCCGTCAACAATTTTGATACTAAAATCTTCTCCAAAACACAACACACATAGTTCAAAACCAATCTATCGCACGAACAGCCTAGCTCTCATACCACTATTGAGAAATCTTTGGGGGCGATATCACATGCGTAGTAGAAGAACATAAAATAAAATCCCCTATTCCTAAAGAGATGTTCATCGTCGTGCAAAGATTGGTAAGCAAAATATACGAAATAGAAAACTAAGTATAGTAAAGATTATGTTACCTAGGGATGTCGTATATCCCTAAATTCTTACAAATCTCTAAGAGAGGGTGAAGGAGGTCAAGCGCCCTTTTCTCTAGCGGTAATCCACACAGCAGGGTTGTGACGATGCTCTTCAAAACTCTAGGCCTACTTTGAGGTGGAGAGGGGGAGGAGAATAGGAGAGGCAAGCAAAATCTCTAGCCTATGAACCACTGAATCCCTCCTATTTATAGAGGTCCCATGTTAACTTAACCCTAATAGATCCTCCCTTATTGGGTATTGGATCTTCATCCAACTACCCAAGCCTCTTAGATTAGTGGATCTTTATCCAATGATCTCTCATAAGCTTTTATTGGATCTCGTCCATGGGATCCAATAATTCATGGACTTATTGGATATCCAATAAGATAGGTGTTAGGATCAAGAGTACTAAGAGGGGGGGGTGAATTAGTGCAGCGGAAATCCTTCTACGATAAAAATCGCGTTCGTTTGATAAAAGTGGTTTCGGTAGGAAAGTCGATTCGTAAATCACTTTAACTTTTGATTAAGCGAGATGCAGCAAAGATATAAGTGCAGTTTGCAATTATGGTTCAAATCAGATAGTAGGCGCAAACTGAAATATGATATTCGTACGAAAAAACTGATTTACGTTTAAATGCTGATTCGTAAATCATTGATTAAGCGAGATGCAGTTAAAGCAAGGATATAAAGGCAGTTTGCAGTTATGATAGAAATCAAAACGTAAACGCAAACTGAAATATGATGATCGTACGATAAAACTGATTTACATCTAAACATCGATTCGGAAGGTGCAAAGCTTGAAACCCGATCGTATATGTGCAGAAAGCAGTAAGCTTTTAAGGAGATTTGCAGTAAGGATAAGATGCTCAAAGTAAATGCAAACCGAGATTTAGAGTGGTTCGGTCAATCTTGACCTACTCCACTTTTGGCTTCCTCCACCGACGAGGTCACCGACGTCAACTAGAGGCCTTCCTTCAATAGGCGAAGGCCAACCACCCTTTTACAGTTTCACTCATTTTGACGGGCTTAGGAGACAACCCTTATAGAATTTTCTCTCCTCTCTTTAAAGATCAGAACTTGGAAGAAAAGAGGGAGAAGAACTTTTGGCCTTTACAACAATTTTGAGCTCGAAGAATCACAGAATAAGATCAGGATTTCGGTGTTTGTATGTTGCCTTTCAGTGCTGAATAGGTGGGGTATTTATAGGCCCCAACCCAATTTGAATTTGGCGCTCAAAACTGTCAATTCCCGGAATTCCAGGTTCTAGCGGTTGCACCGCCTAGTAGAGCTCGAAGACTGAGCCTCTGGGTGGTGCCACCTCTTGTCAAGGGCGGTTGCACCTCCTGCCAGAGCTCAAAGACCGAGCTCAGGTGGTGCCACCTCCTGACTGAGACGGTTGCACCGCTCAGCCAGAGCTCGGAGACCGAGCCCAAGCGGTGCCACCTCTATCAGGGGCGGTTGCACCTCCTGCCAGAGCTCGAAGACTGAGCTCAGGCGGTGCCACCGCCTGACTGAGGCGGTTGAATAGCCTAGCAGAAATCAGGGTCCGAATGGGTTGATCCATTCGGCCCAATTTGGGTTTTTTCAGGGGCCCAATTGCCCCTAGATTAAGTTAATGGGATCACCTCCCATTTCCAACTTAATCATTGTGCTAACTACGATTTTTCCTAAGATATTTACTACAACTTGCTTCGGTGCGTCAATCGCTTCTTCCGATGAGCTTTCGGCGAACTTCCGACGAACTTCCATCGATCATCCGATGAACCCTCGGTGATGCTCTTGCGGACCTCTGGCAAACTCCTGGACTTGCGACGATCCACTTGGCGAGTTCCAACGAGCTTCTTTGGCAAGCTCATGGACTTCTCGGATTTGTTCCCGCAGAACCTCTGACGACTGTCCGAACTTCCGTCGAACTCTCGAACTCCCAACGTGATCATTGTCTTGACTCCGACACAACTCCTATTGTATATCTTATTTTCATCATAGTTAATCCTGCATACTTATCTCAATATATAGATTAGATAACAAATGACAATTGACTTCATCATCAAAATCCGAGATTCAACAATAGGAGCTATAGCGGATATCTCATATCCGAACCTCTACTTATCGTAATGCCTACAATATGTGTGTGACCCTCTAGGCCCAATATCGAGCTGGCTGTAAGTCATACTTGTCAGAACTCCTTCTGGCTTAGTGAATTATTATCTTTATAATAATTCACTCGACTCATCGATTGCGGACGTACTAGGCTACTGCGCCGTAGTCCCCAGATGATACAGGGAAATCCAATCCATAGGACCTGTCTATCCTTAGTTACCGTGTACCTATAGTCCTTCATCCATCTAATATTCTACAAACTATATATTGAGCATGGTGCTTTCAGACCCATAAGGTTTCTACTCGATTCTCGCTCTAATCGGATTCTCCCGGAGAACTCTTTCTCTCTCAATCTGAATGACCCTGACTATGGATTTGTTTGAGCAAGAATATATATGACATTCCTCTAATGACACCGAGAGTGGATGATTCTCTATCGACACTCAATAATTCTCGTAAGGTTGAACATCACTCCCGATGATCGGTTGTATTAGATCTGGGACATCCAAATCTATAAGTACGGTATCAAAGAGTAGATCACTCATACAGGATATCCTTGGTGTCTCAAGTCTAAGAGCCAGATACACTACTGGGACCATGGAATCATTGTCTGATAATAAGGTATCATCAACCATCCAATATTTTGTAAGTGGATCAATCAGTGAACTCATTCCCCAATGAGCACTTGTATTGTATCCCTAGTGTCCCCACACGAGCAGATATAAGACCAACTATATCCATCATATGGACAGGTATACAATACACTAGTCTGTCCGATTATCTCGATGTCCCTCTCGAGTAACCTATGATCGGGATTATTTAGGATCTGTGTTTAAAAGTGAATCAGTCATTATCGTGATCTCATCATGATCCAATTCCCATTGCACAGATCCAAGGACATCATCATTATTATTATTATTATTATTATTATTATTATTATTATTATTATTATTATTATTATTATTATTATTATTATTATTATTATATATATATATATATATATATATATATATATATATATATATATATATGTAACAAACAATATAAACTGATAAATACCAAAATATAATAAGTAAAAAGATTGTATGTCAAGTCACACGTGCCATCACTCACGTGATTGGCTTGTAGGGCACATATGACTAGCACTATGAAAATATCTCTTGATGATGAGTTGCAGGCATTATTACTTCTCAGTTCTTTGCTACAAAGTTGGGAGACACTTGTGGTTTCCCTTAGTAATTCTGTGTTATATAGTGTTGTCACTATGAGTCAAGTAACAAGCAGTTCACGCATAGGTAGAAGCAAGTCAAGATAAAAAAAAAATATTGTTTCCTATAACTATGGTAAAAATAGTCATTACAAGAACCAATGCAAGCAACTTAAGAAGGGCAACAAAAAGAGAAAAGTAGAGTCTATAGAGTCAAAAGATAATACCACAACTATAGTGCAGGGTGGTGATTATTTGATTTTATCTCCTGATAATATTTTTTCTTGTGTGTGTTAGGATCTTGAGTGGGTGATTAACATAGGTGATTCTTATCATGCTACACTACAGAGGGAGTTTTTTGCTACCTACAAGCTTGAAATTTTTGATGTTGTCAAGATGGGCAACTATAGTACGACAGATATCATTGGCATGGGTGATATCCACATAAAGACCAACCTTGGCTACAAGTTGATGCTTAAGGATGTGAGGCATGTGGTTGACTTGAGGCTAAATTTAATTTCAATTGGAAGACTAGATA
The DNA here is from genome assembly GCF_036884655.1 of Musa acuminata AAA Group. Lineage (NCBI taxonomy): Eukaryota > Viridiplantae > Streptophyta > Magnoliopsida > Zingiberales > Musaceae > Musa > Musa acuminata. Next base: position 14,816,299 of record NC_088350.1, read on the forward strand.
ATGAAAACTATGATAGTAAATTTCAAAGAGGGCAATGGAAGCTCAGTAAGGGTTCTCTTGTTGTAGCTAGTGGAAAAAAATGTCATACCTTATACAAGTTACAGGCCAAAGTTTGTAGTGAGTAGTTGAATGCTACAGAGAAAGACTTCAGTATAGAGTTATGGAATATGCGATTTTGACACATGAACGAGAAGGGGCTGCAAGCTCTTTCCAAGAGAGAGGTATTGCCAGACCTCAAAAGTATCCATCCGAACCCTTGTTTTGATTGTTTAGCTGGTAAACAACATAGAGTTTCATTTGCTAGTCCTGTTATGTCTAGAAAAATACATGCATTAGACCATATTTATATAGATGTCTATATTCCTTTGAGGACAAAAACTTCTGGTGGATTTGTTGATGTTATTGGTATCAGTGGTGTACTTTATTTTATCACTTTTATAAATGATTTTTCAAAGAAAGTTTGGGCCTATGCTATGAAGATCAAAGATCAGGTTATTAATGTCTTCAAAGAGTTTTATACTAGAGTTGAAAGGGAGACAGAAAGGCAATTGAAATACATAAGATCAGATAATAGTGGTGAGTATATAGGATTGTTTAATAATTATTGCAGGTCACATGGTAACCAACATGAGATGACAGTTCCTAGTATATCTCAATATAATGCTATTACAAAGAGGATAAACCGCACCATCATAGAAAAGATCATATGTATGCTTTTATAAGCCAAGCTACCCAAAAAGATTTGGGATAAGGCTTTGAGAACCGCAGTTGATGTGATCAACTTGTCACTATGTACAACCCTAGATGGTGATGTTGTAGAGCATGTATGGTCAAGGAAAGATGTTTCCTATAAGCATTTGAGAGTATTTGGTTATCGTGTATTTGCATATGATTCCGACAATGAGAGGTCTAAGCTAGACGGTAAGACAAAAGAATGTATTTTTCTTGGCTACTTACATGATCAGTTTAGTTACAGGCTTTGGGATCCAGAAAAGCAGAAGGTGTTTAAAAGCAGAGATGTGATCTTCTTTGATAATCAAACTTTTAAGGATCAAACCTTTGAGGATTTGAAGAAGAAGGCACTAGTCAAGACTTCTATATAAGGATTAGTAGATTGTGACCCAATTACTCCTCTAACACATTATGGTGATAGGGGAGATGTGCAAGAAGATGGTATAGAGCCTGATATTGATCTTCCTGCAGAACATGTTGAGCAACAAGAAGTTAGGAAAAAACTTCTCGTAGAACCTCAATTGAGAAGATCATCTAAATAACGTCAAACTTCCATAAAATACTCTACAGATGAGTATGTGATGCTTACTGATATAGATGAACTAGAGAGTTACTAGGAAATAGTTAAAAGTGAGCACAAAAAGAAGTGGTTAATTGCTATGCAGGAAGAGTTGGATGCTCTTCAAAAGAACCATACTTATGATTTGGTGCTACTACCAAAAGGAATGAAGGCTTTGAAGAACAAGTGGGTTTTCATGTTGAAGACTCAAGAATATTATTCTCGACCAAAGTACAAAGCTAGATTGGTTGTGAAATATTTTAGTCAAAATAAATATATTGACTTTGAAGAGATTTTTTCTCCTATTGTTAAAATGTCTTCTTTTCGTGTTGCTCTTGGTATTGCTAATGGCCAGGACTTGGAGGTTAAGCTGTTAGATATGAAGACAACTTTCCTTCGTGGTGATTTGTAGGAGGAAATTTATATGGAGCAATCAGAAGACTTCAAATTCAAAGGTAAAGAGAACTTTGTCTGCAAGTTGAGGAATAGCTTGTTTGGGTTGAAAGAAGCTCCAAGAAAGTGGTACAGAAAGTTTGATTCATTTATAACTAAAAAGAGATACAAAAGAACAGCTTTAGATCATTGTGTGTACATCAAATGGTTTGGTGAGAATTTTATTATTCTCTTACTTTATGTTAATGACATGCTTATCCTTAAGAAAGATATATCTATAATTGATAGGTTGAAGAAGAAACTGAGTCTTTTACAATGAAGGATATGGAGCCAGCAAAGCAAATACTAGACATGTAGATTTTTCATGATAGAAAAACCAAGAAGATTTGATTGTCATAGGAGAAATACATTTAGAAGATATTGAAAAGGTTCAGTATGAGCAATGCAAAGCCAATTGGTTCTCATCTTGTAGGTCACTTCAAGTTGTTCTCATAATAGAGTCCGTCAAATGATGAGGAGAAGAAGAAAATGCAAAAAGTTCCTTATGCTTCAGTAGTTAGAAGTTTAATGTATGTAATGGTGTGTACGAGGCCGGACATCGCATATGCAGTAGGTGTTACTAGTAAATTTCTTACAAATCCAAACAAAGATCATTGGGCAATAGTGAAATGGATTTTTAGATATCTCAAAGGGAGCTCTAAGGTTTGTTTATGTTGAATCTCAAATTTTGATGACAAAGTCAATTGTAATTTGTTTGATCTAATCTATATGTTAAGAAAAGTGTGCTGGATTAACTACAATAGCAGTAAGACATAAAGCAGGTGTTGTGCCGGAGTCAAGATCAAGATCATGTTGGGAGTTCGAGAGTTCGTCGGAAGTTCTAATATTCATCGAAATTTCTACCAGTACCAACCGATAAGTCCAAGAGCTTGACAAAGAAGCTCATCGGAACTTGCCAAGAAGATCATCGTAAAGTCTAGGAGCTTGCCGGGAGTCTGCCGGAGCATTGCCGAGAGTTCGTCGGATGTTCACCGAAAGTACGTCGGAAGCTTGCCAAAAGAGCAATTGATGCACTGGAACAAGAAGAGCTGTGATCATGTCTTAATTATCATAGTTAGAGCATAAATTAAGTTAGGATTGGGAGATAATCCCACTAACTTAATTAGGGGCCAACTGGGCCCTTAACAGGGCTGATTTGGGCTAGATTAAACAGCCCAATCAGCCTCTGAAAACATGGCCGGCGGTGGCATCGCCTAGAAGACCCAGTCTCCCAGATGGTTTGGACAATGGTACCGCCTAAACTGGGCGGTGGTACCACCAGTAGTTATTGTTGCCAACGGTGGTACTGCCCTTGTCAGGCGGTCGTACCGCCAGAGCTCGGTCTCCGAGCTCTATTAAGCGGTGGTACCGCCCAATGTCAGGTGTCAGGCAGTGGTACTGCCCAGTAATGGCGGTGGTACCGCCAAGACCCCGAAAATCCAGGATTATGCACTTTTTGACTCCATTTTTGATGCCATTGGGGTCTATAAAAACCTCACCCTTTTCTACATGAAAGGGCATGAAACATATTGGCATAATCTTGAGTTCTTGAGTCTTAAAGTGTTGTAAATGTTAGAGTTCTCCTCCTTCATCTCTTAGCCTTGTAACCATCTAAGAAACAGGAGTGAGACTTATAATGGTTCATCTCTTAAACCCGAGAAAAGGAGAAAGTGCTGTAAGAGGTATTCGATCTTCATCTATTAAAGGAAGGCCTTTAGTGGATGCCGGTGACCTTGTCGGAGGAGGAGTCCGAAAGTGAATGTAGGTCACATTGACCGAACTACTCTAAAACTCGGTTTGCATTTACTTTGAGCAATTTACTTTTATAGCAAACTGCCTCTCCTCCTTATTGTGCTTTTACTATGCCTACGTATGCTTTCAAGTAAATACCTTCAGAGATCGACTTTTATTTTACGAAAGCTTTCAAGTTCAAATTCTCTCCGAAACGGATTGAATTGAAACCATTTTCGTCGGAATCAATTTTAATCGAAATAAGTCTTTTGAAATCATGAAAGTTTTTCGTTGCATTAATTCACCCCCCCTCATAGTGCCACTTTTGATCCTAATAGTTTAAGCTTTGGAGGTGGACCAGCTGTGTTGACAAGTTACACAGATGTAGATATGACAAGAGATATTGATACGAGGAAGTCCACATTAGGTTTTGTACTTACTTTTACAAGGGGAGCTATGTCATGGCAATCTAGATTGTAAAAGTGTATTGTTCTCTCTACCATAGAGGCAGAATATATTGCTACTATAGTGATTTGCAAAGAAATATTATAGATGAAAGAATTCTTACAAGAATTGGGGCTGAAGGAGAAAAACTATATGGTGAATTGTGATAGTGAGAGTGTCATCTATTTGTGTAAGAACCCAACTTTTCATTCCAAGTCAAAGCATATAGATGTCAGATACCACTAGATTCGAAATATACTTGAAGAGAAACAGTTGCTGCTTCAAAAAATTTATACAAATGAAAATGAAGCAGACATGTTGATAAAGACCTTATTTAAAGAGAGACAGGAAATGTGCCGATAGTTGGTCGACATGGCTTCACATTGAGGAGTCATGAGACAGCCTCCCTTATGGGCTGAAGGGGGAGGTTGTTGGGCTGAAAGGCCATAAGTTCAGCCCATAGTAAGCTTTAATAGCCTATAGCCCACCTCCCCTTTAATCTAACCCTAGATCTAATTAGGAAGGTATGGTGGTTGCAAAAATAGGGAAGAAAAATTATAGCAATAAGGCATAAAATTGTAGCAGCATCTTAATTCAAAAAAGAGGAAAAAAGTGGTAAAGAAATAATAGAAGAAAAGGAAAGAAGATAAGGACAACGCAGAGAGACTATTCTTAATCATCTAAACAGTATTCTCATCTTAGGTTAGATCATATCTATAGTAGATTTTTTCTATGATTAATTCTTGTATCTCAATTATTCTCTTGAGATTGTTGCTTGGGTTTTGGGCAAAAAACTGATATTTGTATATTTATTATTCTTATAGTGGATTATCTCAAATTTACTATATGGTTTTGACTCTTCATGCTGGGAGGATTTTTCACGTAAATCTTGGTGTTATATTTGATTATGATTTTTATTTAATTTCACTACGTGGCCTGTTAGTATTTATTCATATATATAAATTTAATTCTTCTTTATATCCCATCAAGGAGGAGAAGATAGATGGCGAATTTGAAGGAGGTGGAGGTGAAGGTGGAGTTAGAAGAGGAGGAGATGGCAAAGGGGAGGAGGGCTCACAGATTTTAATTCAGTTCAATCATATGAACCAATTCAAAAATTTTAGTAGAGCAAAATTGGCATTTATAAAAAAATAAGTGCCCCAAGTAAAAACGATTAAGAGGGTTGTCATATGATAAAAAATAATTATAAAAATTTAATTTGATAGATTATTCTATATTCTTTGTACCTGTCTAATCTTTTGAAAATAATTATAAACTTTTGTTATGTTCCTATGACTTATATTTTCTTAAGTAGTGTAGTTACCTCAGTTGTGAACTAACACTGCCCACATATCTTTAATATAACAAATTCTATACTCGAAATGAGATTTTAGAATGAAACAACATCCCAAAGAAAGAGTGATCCAGTGCAGTCTCCTTCCAGAATCCAGAGACAACATTTCAGAGTTGAAAACACAAAGTGTTTGGTGGAGTTTAATATCATTTATTTGGGCATTAAACTCCACATATTCTTAAATGATGCACAACAATTTGGTCCAGTATTTCAAACATCCAACTGCTACAGTATTGTGCACTTTATGTCTGAGATAGAGGCCTCCTTAATTTTGTAAATTTTTTTAAATATTTTTACCCTTTCAAAATAAGATGACAACAATGTGATTTATCTAGGCATCAATTCTTCTAAATACTGAAGCCGTAAAAAGCACGATTTGTTTGCTTCACTGTGATATAATATTGGCCTCGGAAACGATTGCTTCCTAAAGTTCGCAGATAGAGTGTCCCTTCTGCAGAAACTACGCGGTTATTGAATTAAATTAATGGGAATGTTCAAATTACAACCTTGAAACAATTCTCCAGTGTCCCACTTTGAGGACATCAAATACAAAGCCAGAGTTCATCTTCGAGGTTACTGGTGGGAGATGAACCATTGCAGATGTGTATTAGAACTGCAAGATGCATACCACAAATCAAAACCTTTTTCAAATGCCCAACCTTAAGTCCAAAACAGTGCTTGGGTTGGCTTCGTTGTTCTCTAACGAAGGGGGGGGCAAGTTGAGGTCCAAATCGTAGTTCCCAGAAGATGAACAGCCCACAACAATGTCCTCCTCTCTCTCCCAGTGATGCCGCTTGTGCCCCCCAAGAGCCTGGCCAGCGGCGAAGCCCCTCGAGCAAACGTCGCATTTGCACTTGTGATAGCACCTCGTTGCCTCACCCGCCTCCCATGCTCTCTTCCAACTCCGGCACGCATCTTCTGAACCTACTAGGACGCCGCCACTTGTCTGCTGCGGCTGCGGGAAGGAGAAGGGCTGCATTGCGTCCGCGCGCTCTGGTTCCGCCCGGCAAAGCGCGCTGATGTTCCTGTGAGGGCCACGGGAGAGCAGGATGAGGCTGGCGGCCACCTCGTACTCCTCATCGGTGAAGTGTTCCTCTGGAGTCGGGCTCGCGAGGGGGAGCGGACGCCGGAGGTGTGGCGGGGGATTGATGCCGCGCCACTGGCGCTCGGGGTGGCAGCGCATGTGCCCGAACAGGGCCTTCCAGGAAGAGAAGCGCTTGCCGCACTCGGTGCACGGTGGGGTGGTGGCCTTCGGCCCGGCGGTGGTGGCAGCCGCCAGGTCCGGCTTTCTTCGGGGCTTTGTCTTCGCCATGGTCGAGGTGGGAGGGAAGGAGAAGGGCCCCAGGTGGTGTTGGAAAGTTGGATCCCGGCTATGAGGGACGAAGCCAGGGGACGGCTTGTACTTGGGTTTGGGAGGGAGAGGCCGAGCGCTATTCTCATCCAAGTGCTGTAGGGTTGGAGGAGTGAGTTGGTGAAGAGGTTGGTAGGGAGGAGGAGGAGGAGGAGGAGGACGGTAAGGGAGGTTGATGGAGGAAGAGGAGTCCATGATCATTCGCTGCATGCGGAAAAGTGGAAAAGATGGGAGGGGAAGCGGCTTTGAAACCATTCATGGGGGCGGCAGTTTGAGCGGTTCCTGCTGCTGCTCCAAACAGTTATTTAGCCTCTCATGCACGGCTCCTAAAGCTAGTATATCCACGGAGGAAGGACCTCCACGTTTCTGCTTTCATGACCCGTGCATCGATGGTGGATGATGATTCAACTCTGCCCCTCTGATCGTCTCCTCTCTTTTTAGGTGTCCCCCTGTATAAATCTGTAACGTAGAGGGCAACCTCATGCAGCGTCAGTTCCTCCACGAATCTTATAGCTTGGATATCCACGGACCAACGTTCCATGCGGAAAAGGATTCGAGGAGGACCTCCACGTCCCTGCTTTACGAGCCCTGCACGGCGGTCTGTTGATGATTTATGATTTATATCGTTTTGTCTCTGTGAGGACGGCTCGACGTCGATTTGCATGATATCTTATCATCGTCGTCGACGTCTATCATCATTAGCAACTGATGCATAAATTGATCAAGCTGAGGAAATTTTGTTCATATCTGAAATAAATTAAAAAAAGATTAGTTGCTTGTTTCGTTAAAGCCCTACAACGACTACAGCGGCACAATGAAATTGGGATAACAGATACATCTTAATTATCCATTAAACTTTCACACCATTTTACCTCTGGGCACCATGATTGGATAACATTTGGTGCCATAAGCTTGCTTAGCCTCTCATCTGAGATGGGTAAGTGTACGTCCATATAAGCTCTTAAACTTAGCCATCAGACGGTCAATAAGCGGGCATCTGTAGAAACTCTTAACCAAATTGGGATTTACTAACATTGTAACCGTAAGTCCACTTTAATTTAACTTGTAGAGTTCATTCTAGTGTTGGCTGGTTGGTAGAACTTTGTTAATGTAGTCCATATCACAATTAAGTCTCTTGTGAAATTATCATGATAGCATCACTTGGATCTAATGGGATAACAGATATGTTTACAAGAGAAATACAAAATTAATATGATAAGAGAGATAGAGAAAATGATAAAATATAAATAACTTCAAGAGTTCTTTTAATTTATAAAATTTAAAATAAATCATATATTTTGAGATTTAAATATAAAACAATATGAAATTAAACATCAGCATTATTCAATGTAACCCATTATGACTAATATTTGATGCTTGAAATGTTTGAAATATTCATATGCATGAGATAAAAAAAAAAAAAAAGAGCTGAGAGGATAGTGTCATATGACTAAAGAATGAAAGAATCGATATATATAAGTTTGACTCAACCTATAGAAGTTTAAGCCCTTAGATTGAATTGGTATCTAACCTAATATATATTAATCCTAACCTATTTGATATAAGCTCATCGTTATAAGAAATATGAAATAGTATTTAAGCCAAGTGAACAAAAATTGATTAAATGAATAAAAAGAAAAGATTACTTGCCCCATAGTGTCCAGAAAGATTTCAATAAGAAAATACACTAAACCCATATATAAAAAGGGGAATATATTAAATAGATTCATGTGTACGAGATAATAAAAGACGGGCTAAGAGAGGATAATCTTATATGACTTAAGGATTGGAAAAAAATAACTTATATATATATTAGGTTTAACGTATAATATAAAAGTTTAAGTTTTTTATTGAATTTATATTTGAGATGATATATGTTAATCATAATTAATTTGATTCAGACTCATTATTGAAAGATATTTGACATGGAAGCATGAAAAAAAAATAGAAATAAATCATGGAAGAGTATGTTAAAATATATTTATTATTTATAAATAATATAATTAAGTTTCATTTTAACCCCTTTGGTTTTGGTCATGAATCTCTTAAACTCTTATGGTTTACTCATGTACAAAATAACCCCTACATTTTCAAAACTATAATAGATAAGTTTTTTCCTTAAGTCTGTTAACAAACATTAAGGTCTACTTACACAACATTAACTCATAATAAATAATTAATATAATGATACGTATAACTTAACATTAAAAAAAATTAAAACCTCCATCAATAGCGGGAGGAGGCATCATTGTGAAAGTGACCACTAGTAGTATCACCGAATCGCTGTTGCTTAGCAGAGTGTTGTATGCATACAATATCTCCATATATTGACGATAACTCAGGAGCTTCTAGTTCTACCTTAGATGGTTATGCAGCTCGCTAGCTCAAAGGTATATGCCACCACATTGCCTACCATGACATTGCTCGCCAACATGAATGGTACTTGCTTCAATCTCAATGAGTACCACCATACCTTATAAGACATCTCCTTTGTGAAGCACAACATCACAAAGATGGAGAGCAAGCAAAAGGAGCGATTGAGCTACTCCATATGGCCCTCCCATACTTGCTCGCTTTCCTCGACTAGCGTATCAAGGAAGAGAAAGCGATGAAAGCCATAGTAGTAAACAAAGTTGAAGAGGTAGAGGCAGGAGAGGCTAAAGGTAAATGTGAGGGAGAGTTGGATCATCATATCATAGGCGCGACAAGTGAGGGTGTAGAAGTGGATGAAGTAGAAGGTGGTGGAGATGAAGATGCCCAAGAGGAGGAAGAGAGACCAAGAGATAATTGTGTACCTAGCGTCGGATTGATCGACGCACATCCACTTGAGACAAGACCGAAAACTCTTGAGCTTATCATCAACGCAAGAGAGGCTGCATGCGTATGAATCCTTGCTAGATAGCAACGATTTAGTGCTATTGTTGGTGGTCACTTCTATGATAATGCCACCTCTCACCAATGATAGAGGTCTCTATTTTTTTAATCTTAAATTATAAATATCATTATATTAATGGTTTATTGTGAGTTAGCATATAATGTAAGAAACTCTAATGTCTATTAACTTAGGCTTGATAGAAGGGATTTATACGTTATATTTTTAAAAATATAAGGGTTACTTTAGACACAAGTAAATCATAAGGCTTAAGAGGTCCATGGCCAAAATCACAGGGGTTAAAATATATATTAACCCAAAATTATATATATCATTATATTAATAATTTATTATGAGTCAGCATACTAATTCTAATATCTGTTAACTTAAACTTGATGTGAGGGATTTATATAGTATATTTTTTAAAATATAAGATTTATTTTAGATACGAATAAACCATAAAGGGTTTAAGAGATTTGTGACCAAAATTATAAGGGTTAAAATAATCATTTAACCCTAAATAACATAGATAACCTTTGTAAAATTATGTTGTGAATTGACATTGTTACGACCACACCATCGAGACCGTTCACCTTAAACTAGTTTCCGGGTGATTCAACAGCATTTTTCATATAATATTAAAATGGTAAGCAGTATGCTTGTTAACTTTTCATGTCTTGAGCTTTATTAATCATTTATCAAGCAAAACATAGTTTTCTATCCTGATAAATCATCCCATAATATGTTAACCATCGACTTCGTCCTTTTATATGGTGCTTTTGTATATACCCTTGCCAAGTTTAGGAATAAAATATTTAGGAATAGATATTTCTTTTATACTTCCTATCAAGCTATGAAAAGACATGCTTAGCCTTCGCTTGGCTCTTCTTCTCTCATTATGTTTTCTGATTATTCTTGTACTTCATCTCCTTTTTAATGGTGAGCAAAGCTCACTATATTTCTCATGTAAATATATAAAAAAAATTAGATAAATATACCTCTTTATTTATAGTTGTTCTTTCGTTACTTATTAAAAGGTATCAAACATTGTAGGGTTTTCATGCATTAGAATTATTTTTTGATAGACTTGGATACTCTTATGTTTTTAATATTTATTGACTACATTTCATACTTTTTATTTGTGTGAAGCCTCATCTTTTATAAAAAATTAATGAGATTAAAGAAGACTTTAATTCATAATGAAAAAAAAAACTCATCGTCTAGTAATCATTTTTATTTTATTATATATATTATAAAATGATTAAAATGGTATGCTATAATTTGATGGATGTCTAATGTAATTGGAATTCGAGAATTACAATGTCTAATGTCTAATGCTCTAATTGGAACTCAAGAATGTGATTTTTTTTGTTTAATCTTATATCTTTGTTATTATTATTATGTTTAAATAATCTCACTGTAGGAACGACCTTGGAAGAAGTTTTTTCATATTATGATAACATTGATAATCTAGGCAAGACATCAAGGTTAGTTGAAAGTAAAGTGTCAGATAGCTTACAGATTACTAATCGAAGCATATACTTAGACCTATTTTATTATGATTAAGATGATGAAAATGATGATATCTTTGAATATGAACATGTCCAAGAACAGGAAAGAGAAAAGATTGAAGGTGATACTAGCTGGATAGTTGTTGGTGAGAGAGTTGTTTTAAATGAGGTTATGTATAATAATAACTTTAAAGGAATGCTGGTGGAATATAGTGGAAGTCAAGATGATGGTTTATTGTTAAATGTCATCATTTCTTATGGTTGAGATGATGAATTTACTTCAAATAACTTTTTGTTTGGTTATGTATAGACTATGTATATATAGTTTTCTAATGACATTAATTATTAACAAGTAGCTTAATATAAATTTATTATAATATTGACCGTTTCTACAAGAATTTTGAGATAGGATGGAATTCAAAAAAGCCTTGATTTAAAGAAACTTAAAAACCAAATATGATGCAAATAGAAGTTATAAGGTAAATGATCAATGTATAGTTTTCGATTGTGCATGAAATATAGTACTTGTTACCGATAATGATGGGGTTTTTGATGTAATATTTTATTTATGCTTTACACAATATACAAAGGGTTTATAATAGGTTTGGTAGCCCTATTTTGATTGACTTTTGTGATCATTTGAGTCTTGTAAATATAAGTTCTATGCAATCTATCATGTAGAGATAAACTTGTTCAGAAATAAGTCATCTAAGTAGTCATTTTGAGGGTTTTCTAGCTTTGTAGAGTAGTGCAGAGTATCAATCGGGTGGCATATGGCTATATGGACATTTAGAATAGTGTCTAAGGTTAGTTTGTTATCTTGTTCCACAATAGTTTTATGTGGACACTAATAGAGACTTTTGGCTACAATAGACCACTTTGGACCCTTTATCACATGATTGTTCAAAGCTTCCGAAGTCCATATTTATAATTTATATTGCCTATTAAATATTTGTTAAAATAACTGCTTGTGAATCCCAAGTTAAACATTTGCACTAACTTATCTTTTCTTTTATAGGTCCTTTAGAGATTATATGAGGTTTCGGAGAGGTTGACCCTATGTTGACAAACACACAAGGGTGCCATATAACTTAAGCAATACTAGCTAAGTTTATAACAAATAGTATTAGAGCACGACAATAACATTTCAAAACATTTGACATACAAATGTGGGGGACCTAGTGGGGCTACGTTGAAGGCAACCAGCATGGACAATCATTTGGGGGAAATGAGCATTGAGATATAGGAAAATGAGTCACTTTTGGGGGAAATAGGCATTGAGATGTAGGGAAATGAGTCACTTAGAGGAGCGGATATCCGAGATTGACATTCAGATAAATGGCCAACCCTTCACGCGAGAGGCACAAAGGTGTTAGGATCAAGAGTGCATTAAGAGAAAAGTGCGCTAAGAGTAGGGGGGGGGGGGGGGGGGGGGGTGGTGAATTAGTGCAGTGGAAAACTTTCACGATTTCAAAAACCTTGTTTCGATTAAAGCCGATTCAACTCAATTCGTTTCGGAAGGAATTTGAGCTTGAAGTCTAAAGTGAAAATGCAAGAGAAGACCAAGGTGATTTGCAGTAGTGTAAATCACAAAAACATAGATTTCATAAAGTCTTCATAGAAAGCCGATCTCGGAAGATGTTTTACGTCAAAGCGAATGTAGATGTATTTAAAGCATAGTAAGGAGGAGAGGCAGTTTGCTATAAAGGAAAGATACTCAAAGTAAATGTAAACCGAGATTTTAGAGTGGTTCGGTCAACGTGACCTACATCAACTATCGGCTTCCTCCTCCGACGAGGTCACCGACGTCCACTAGAGACCTTCCTTCAATAGGCGAAGGCCAATCACCTTTTACACCCCTCTTCTCCTTTTACCGAGTTTAGGAGATAACCCTTACAAGTACTCACTCTCCTCTCTAAACAGAATTCTAAGTTTAAGGCTAGAGGAGGGATCTTCCAAGTGATTTCTACAGTGTTTCTTTGCTTTTAAACTCTCTGTGCTTTTATACTTTTACTAGGGATGAGAGGGATATTTATAAGCTTCAAGTTGATTCAAACTTGTGGCCTAAAACTCTCCCATCTCGGGTTCCCCGGGCATGGGCGGTACCACTGCCTACGCTAGGCGGTATCACTGCCTAGGGAGCAGTGCTGGGCTGTACCACCACCCAGACTAGCGGTACCACCACCTGGCACCTTGCCAGGGGTAGTACAACTGCCTAGACTGGCAGTACCACCGCCTGACACAATCTCAAAGACTATGCCATGATGGTGAGACTTCTTGGGGCATTGTTTGGGCCTCTTATTGGGCCCAACACAGTCCTTACACGGGCCTAGCTAGCCCCTAATTAGGTTGGCCCAAATCCAAGTCCAATTACATGTTAACTACGAAATCCTAAGACATTTGCCAACCTAAACAAGTCCCTATGTCTATTCTTTCGGCGAGCTTCCGACGATCTTCCAGCGAACTTCCGACGATCTCTTGACAATGTTCCGACAAACTCCCAGCAAGCTCCTGGACTTCACGATGATCTTCTTGACGAGTTTTGATGAGCTTCTCTGGTAAGCTCCGAGACTTCTCAGTTGGTTCCGCCAGAACTTCCAACGAACATCCGGACTTCCGACGAGCTCTCGAACTCCCAACAAAATCGCGTCCTTGACTCCAGGACTTCATTTTGCTTCATGCCTTACTATCATAGTTAATCTTGCACATGTCATTGGTCCCTCGACGCTTCGTCTGATTTTTCGGCGCATCATCCTCTTTTGCGGCCTATTGCCCAATCGGCCAGTTGACTCTGCAACTCCGATATCCTTGGCGCAATATTTGCTCTTCTTGGCCCAATGCCCGAATCCATGGCCATAAGCCTTTTGTCGATACTTTGATCGTTTCTCCAGCCCGACGTCCAATCTTCTAACTTGTTTTCCCCCAGCACAACATGATTCTTCCTGCTTTAATTATCTTATCCTGATTGAAGCATCCTACATCACTCAAAACACAGATTAAAATCATAAACACATATCAATTGGTTTCATCATCAAAATACGAGATTCAACAAAAGGGACAAGTGAGTTGAGAATAACATATAGTGCATAAAGGTTGGGATGACTGAGTTCAAGCTATGGCTCAATATTGGCAACCAAACTTCATAATGCTTAAGGCAAATAGGACACTTGGTAAAGGACTAGATCTTGCAAAGTGGGATGTGTTACGTAGCAATTGAAAAAATTATATAAAGCTTATAAAGGTGAAAGAAATTGCTTACTCGATAAATCTGGTACTAATGCAACGACTTGTATATAGACGATGGGCTATCTAGGCCATCTCAAGACGACCAAACTTGGTTCCATAGAATCAAGTTGGACATCACTATTACTACATGAAATCAAATTATATTATTATATTGCAAAAATATTCCAACAATATGAATTGTTTCTTAATATTATTCAACTATATAATTTATTATCATAAATTGGTAATTCTTGAAATTAGGGTAATGTTTGAAATTTCCTCCACATTTGTATACCAATGCACACAACCCTCACTCTATTAAAAAATAATGATATCATATGCTCTTTTATTAACTAACTTAGATAGTTAAATGAACTAACTTTAATTTCAAGACAGTACAAAGTCAAAACATTCTAATAGAAAGAAAGCATTAATACCTTATGAGTTGCACATGATAAATTAATCTTAGAGCATTAGAAAACTCTTATCTTGAAGTTTCAGTAGTTCTAAGGTCAAATTTGAAAAAAATAAAATTTTAAGATATTATAATATGATGTCAATTATTTCCTATTAGATTTTGAATATATTTGACTTTTTAATTCACTCCTTTATAAATCCATTATTAAAATTTTTCTTGGTTTTTGAGGATTATGGTAGAAAAAAAGACAAAAGAAAAAAAATTATTGCAAATATTTCTATTTGTGCTATGCTTGTATACAATCATGATAGCTTCATATTTTTACTAAAATTGTTAGGATTGTAGTGACACTAAGAGGGAGGGTGAATTAGTGCTATAACAATTTTATATGATTTTAAAGTTAGATCAATAAATTTATATCGGAAATGCATTTAACCAAAAGTGTGAATAAGGGTAGCAACTAATGTAAATTAGTAAGTAATAACAAAACAAAGGCAAGAGAAGGGATACAAACTGATTTATAGTGGTTTGGTCTTCCTAACATACATCCACTCCCGTTTCCTCTTCCCTCGAGGCCATTGGCTTTCACTATCGATCTTCTTTCCAACAAGTGAAAATCAATTACCCTTGTTACAGCTTTTCTGCTTTTAATAGGCTTAGGAGAGAATCTTTACACTCTCTCTTTTATAAGATCTCTCACCTCTTGTAACTTAGATTCATTTCTAAACTTAAGGAGGAAGAGACTCAAATACTTCTTAAAAAGAGAGTTTACAACACTTTTATGCTCAAGAATTCATGCTCCATCAAGTAATCATGAGTGGGGTATTTATAGACCCTAAAAGGCTTCAAGAATGAAGCCAAAAATTCAAATCCCTAAAATTTTAAGGTACTAGCTATACTACCGTCGACACCAGGTGGTATTACTATCATAATGGGGCCAAATTAAGGCTTTGATAGTACTGTTAGGATTGAGTCAGCACTAAGAGGGGGGTGAATTAGTGCGTACGTAAAATTACGTCGAGTCGAAAAACATCATAAGATAAAACTGTATAAAAAAGTGTTTAACTTTAAAAACATTCGTAAGATTGTGCAACTAAAGTAATGATAAAGTAAAGCAATTGCAAAGTAAATGACAGCGAAGAAAGAAAGCACACTAATTTATAGTGATTTGGTTATTGTGACCAACATTCACTACCGATTCATATTCCGTCGAGGCCAGTGACATCCACTAATAGTCTTCCTTCAATAGGCGAGGACCAACTATTGAATCTCAGATTTTGATGATGAAACCAATTGATAAATGTTTATGATTTGATCTATGTTTGAGTGATGCAGGATGCTTCGATCAGGGAGAGACAATTAAAGCAGGAAGAATCATATTGGGCCAGAGGAAAATAATTCAGAAGATTGGACGTTGGGCCGCAGGATCAGTCAATGTATCAACAAAAGGCTTCGGGCCATGGATTCAAGCATCGGGCTAAGAAAAGTGGATATTGCACCAAGTATTGTTGAATCTCGGATTTTGATGATGAAACTAATTGATTGTGTTTAGATGTTTAACTGCATTTTGAGTGATGTAGGTCTACTCGATCAGGATTAGACAATTGACGCAAGAGGAATTGACATTGCGCCGGAGGAGATCACGTCAGGATATTGGATGGCAGAATGCTTCGGACGTCGGGCATCGGGCCAAGGAGAGCGGAATTACACCAAGGATATCGGGGTTATGGAGGTCAACTACCGATTGGGCAATAAGCCATAAGAGAGGACGATACACTGAAGAATCGGACGAAGTGCCAACCAATGACATACCGGGCAACAGAATGTCAATTCACGTTGTAATAATTATCTAGATTAGAGTAGAGTTTTGGCTTGTGTGTGCAGGATTAACTACGATAACGATGAAGACATAAAGCGAAACAAAGTGCCGGAGTCAAGCGCGAAGGATTCGTTGGGAGTTCGAGAGTCTAACGGAAATCCGAAGGTTCGTCGGGAATGTTGCCGAAACTAGCCGAGAATGAGTAGGGAACTTGCCGAACGGTTTTCGAAAGCTCACCGGAAGGTATGTCGGAAGTTCGCGGAGCTTGCTGAGAAAGATTGTAGCTTGCCAAAGAAGCTTATCGGAACTCACCAAGATCAAATCGTGAAGTCTAGCAGCTTGCCAGAAGTTCGCAGAATGGTTTCCGAGAGTTTATCGGAAGACCGTCGGAAGTTCGCCGGAAGCTCGTCGGAAGAAGTCTTGACTTACGGACTTTGTAATAGCTTAGAAAATGTCTTTAAATTCATAGTTAGCATGTTAATTAAGGTTAGAATTATGTGTTAATCTTATAACCCAAGTAGGGGCCAATTGGGCCCGAGTTCAGACTAGTTTGGGCCAAGTTTGGAGCCCAACCAGTGAGCTGAAATACTGTAGGCGGTGGCACCGCCCAGAACCCGAGAACTAAGTGGTGGCACTGCTGGACTGAGCGGTGCCGCCCAAAACCCGAGAGGTCGGGCGGTGGCACCGTCAGTACAGTATTAATATCAGACACTAACAAGCGGTGGCACCGCCATCGATAGGTGGTGGCACCGCCAGCCTCGGAAACCCAAGAGAACTCAAAATTTGGAGCCTAAATTTGAATCCTCTTAAAGCCTATAAATACCCCTCAATTCTCAACAGAGAACACAACCTTTGATAAGTTAGAGATTGAGACAAAGCTTTAGCAAAGTCTTTAGCAAGTCTTGTTTTCAATTGCTTGAGTGTTCACATCCCTCTTTCTCTTTGAAAATCTGTAAGAGTATGAACCACTTGTAAAAGGTTGTAAGAGGGGTATTTGTCCTTCCCCTTCAAAGTGATTTGCTAGTGGAAGTTGGGAGCCTCATCGAAGAAGGCTTCGCAAGTGGATGTAGGTCATTTTGACCAAACCACTTTAAATTGGTGTGTTCCTTGAATGTGTGAGTGTTTACCTTTCTTAAACTGTTATTTACATAGCAACAAGCTTTCGGTTTTTATCTTCTCACTTTACTCGAGCTACTTTCACCAAGTCATTCATTGTCGAATCAAAATCTCTAAGTATTTACGAAATCGTTTTCAAACTTATGAGTTTTAATCTGCTACACTAATTCACCCCCCTCCTCTTAGTGCCGCTCCAATCCTAACAATTGATATCAGAGCCATGGTTTTCTACTTTGGTTTAACACCCAATTAGAAATGACTCTTTTCGACATTCAAGAGGGTTACTCTCTCATTCATCCTCCCTTTTTCAATGGGATGGACTACTCTTATTGGAAAACTCGAATGAGAGTTTTTCTTACTTTATTTGGATTTAAATTTATGGCACATAGTCAAAAATAGATTTGAAATGTCTTATCTTCCAATAAACCATTGGAATGATTTGGAGAAGAAGATGTTTTCTCTAAATGCAAAGGCTATGAATGCCTTATATTGTGTACTTGACAAAAATGAATTTAATCGCGTTTCGATGTGTGACTTGGCTTTTGATACTTGGAGAACTCTAGAGGTCACTCATGAAGACATTAGCCGAGTGAAAGAGTCCAAAATCAATATTCTTGTGCATTCTTATGAACTTTTCCGGATGAAACCAAGTGAGTCCATCGAAGACATGTACACCCGTTTCACGGATATCATCAATGGACTCAAAGCTCTTGATAAAAGTTT
This sequence comes from Musa acuminata AAA Group, assembly GCF_036884655.1. Classification (NCBI taxonomy): domain Eukaryota; kingdom Viridiplantae; phylum Streptophyta; class Magnoliopsida; order Zingiberales; family Musaceae; genus Musa; species Musa acuminata. The sequence continues at coordinate 14,834,586 of NC_088350.1, forward strand.
TTCTAACTTTGAACTAGTCACTAAAATCTTAAGATCCCTTCCAAAAAGTTGGGATCCAAAAGTTACGGCCATTCAAGAGGCCAAGAACCTTAAAACATTTCCTCTCGAAGAACTTATTGGGTCTCTAATGACCTATGAAATGAATAATGTAACAAAAAGGGAACTCGAGAACAACCTTCCAAAGGACAGGAAGGATTTGAGACATAGAACACATGAAGACCACTTGAGCATAGGCTCAAGTGATGGTGAACTTGAACTTGCAAAGAAATTTAAGAAGTTAATAAAACAAAAATTAAAGAACAAAAAGAATGGAACTACTTACTTTGAACGCAAGAAGAAGAAAACAAGTTGGGATGAAATGAGCTCCTCCGAAGGCGAGGAGAAAATCAAGAAAGGCGAGATGGCAAACTACGCCTTAACCACCTTCAACGATGAGATAATCGAAATCCCATTAATTTATTTTAAAATTACTTGATGTTTTCCATGATACGTTTTCTTTTTATTTAGTTTAGAAAAATTATTTTTAATTGCATAATGTAATGAAAATGAAAAAAATTAGGAATCATGCTTATCATTCTAGTAATTTTGAAAATAATCATGAAAATTATATGTTTATGATAAACAAAATGTTTTTGATTAAAAATGCCTTATGAAATATGATATCATGCCTAATAAATTTATTTTTTGAAACTATACATGATGATGATGATGATGATGATGAGTTTTGGGTAATTTATAGTTTATTGATTTTGATGATTTCCATGATGATCTTTTGCGATTTACGAATTATCGATTTTTATGATAATAAAAATGGCTTTAAAAATGATGCATGTTTTGATTTGATATAAATGAAATAGGCATGCTTGACGATTGATGATTGTATACTTTAAAAATGACAATTGACAATTGACGATTCACGATAATAAGAGTAGCTATTACACATAAATGAAATAGTGTCATGCTTGACGATTGTATACAAAATAATGCATAAAGTTGTAATGAAAATATTAAAATTTTGATACTATGATTTGACAATTTTATGCATGAGATTGTAAAGTTATACATGATGATTCTTGTGGTTTATTAATCTTGATGGTTTTTATGACAAAATTTATTCCTCAATCCTAAATGTTGGTGCACATTTTTATTTGGCAATAAATGAAACAAAATCATATGTTTTGAAACAACCGAAAAGAGGAAAACATTCTTGAAAATTATTTTTCTCAATCTTATTGATTTTGATGAATCCATTTGTATCATCTTTGTTAATCTCTTGGATTTTGATAATGATTTGATGATTTAAATTTGAATAAATTTTTATCAAAATCACGATCTTGATCTCTTGAAATTTATAACATGAAATCCTTTATGAATCAAGATTTCTTACTCTTTATTCTCTTACATTTTGAGAAAATTTTCAATATGAATCATAAGTGTTCTTATGCATGAATTAAAATCTTTTTCTCCTATGTTTCCTTTTGTGATTTAGTAAAGAGAATATCCTTTTTGAAAATTCTTGACTTAAAATTTTATTTAAAAATCTCTTATTATTTGATCTCCTAAGATTTTCCTTTGATTATTTATGAGGAGGCTTTTCAAAAAGAAATTATGCCTTTTGGTATTCATATATTCTAATATTTTATGATATGATTTTTATGTAATTCCTTGTATTCATGAAATGTTTATCTCATCACCCAATTATTTTCTCCTTGATATTTTTTATGTGATGATATGAATACATGAAATATTCATTAATTTGTCTTGATGAAAAGTTATGATCATGAATGACAAGATGTAATTTGACAAGTTAATACCATCATGATTTGAAATATTTATGATTTGGAATTATGCATGCAATATTTGTGCTCTCTAATTATGATATGATATATTGCATATGATGTAAATCATGATTTAAAATACTATGAGTTGTTGCTAAAATGATGTATTATAAATGTTGATTTAATGTTTTGTATCATGAATGCTCTAAATAATGAATGTTTGGTATCATGATCAAAATGTTGATAAATAGTTAAAAATTTTAGTATCATGTATGATATCCTCATAATGTTGATCGATTTATTCAATATCGTGCATGAATGAAATATAAGGTTTTTGAAAATATGTATATTTTAATTTAAAAATATAGTGATGCACAAATAAGATTGATACTTACCTTTGTCATAATTGATGTAAAGGGTCTTCCCTTCTTTTTGATAATGACAAAGGGGGCGATAGCTAACTTGCACAAGTCAAGAAGATGCAAAAACTTGATTGTTAGCTTGCCTATCTTAAGTAGCAAAGATTGCTAACTTGCTTATTTCAAGGAGCAAAAGTTGTCTTCTTGAACATCACTATCTTGCCTATCTCAAGAAGCAAGACTTGCAACCTACACATTACAATAGGAAGCAAGAATCGATAGCTTACACACTTCAACAAGAAAGCTATCTTGTATTTGCTTTCGTAATTTTTACTAGCTTGTATATAATAAAACTTGCATATCGTAAAAATTGCTAGCTTGTAGAGAAGCAAACAGTTGCTATCTCAAGAAAAGCAAAAATACTAAACTTGCACATATTTAATTGCTACATTGCATGATGATAAAACTTGATATTATATTTTTTTCATACAATGTATTGAACTTTTTATCTCTAAATACTTGATGCTCGGAATATTTTAAAATGTGATTTTGATAAGAATGTTTCAAGTTGCTCTTTGTGCTATATCTTTTCAAATGAATCATAAGCCTTGATATCATATATTTCATAATATAAAAATAACAAGATTTCTTTGCCTTGTATGCCTTATGTGATGATTGTACATCAATTTGCTTTATTATGAATTATATGAATCTTGATCGTGAACTTATTAAGAAGAATTTTAATAAACCATGAATCATATCTTTGGTATTCATGAATTGATCCTTATTGATATATTTCATGAATTCATTGCATATTTAGCTTGTTGAATGGTTGAAATTTTTAACCATTGAGTCCTCCCTTTCTTTTTAACTTTGATAAAGGGGGAGAAGGTTTTGCTAGCTTGTGCATTGAAAATGAAAGTAAACTTCCTAGCATGCTAAGGAAGTAAAACTTGCAAGCTTGCACTTCTCAAAAAGAGAAGAAAGATCTTGCCTATCGAAAGAAGCAAAAAGTGCAAAACTTGGAAAACTTGCAACAAAATTGCTCTTGCCATGCTTTGTATCAAAAATAGGTTGATATCCTTAAAAGCATCACATTAAATTTTTTAGTGTATCGCAATGTATCACATGTATCGCAAATTGAAAATTTTGAGACTATTTTCATATCATGTTTAACAATTGATATCTTTCATTGATATGATAAATTATTATTTCATGATGTATCGCAAAATGATATCATGATTTGCGATTGTATCATGTGATCCTTGGTGAATTTTCACATTGATATCCTTCATGAAATAATTTCTTTGCATTATTGTCTTGTATGCATCATGTGATGATTGAAATATTGATTGATGCAAAGTTGATGTAAAAGTCTAAATCATTGGTTCCTCTCCTTCTTTTTGACATTGACAAAGGGGGAGAAAGTTATTTCTAGCTTGCACACTTGAATGAAGAATTTGCTAGCTCGATCATTGTAATGAAGAAATTTACTATATCAAACATCATAAATATTGTTACTTGCAAAGAAAAGCAAAATGCAATCTTGCAAAAAAATTCAAGTGTTGAATTGCTATGATTGAACTTAAGAATCTTGCTATGCTTTTGTGCTTATATGTTATGATAAAAATCTAGCTTCATGTTGCAAAAACTTGCATATCTTTTAAAATAGCTAGAGCTACTTCTCCTTTTTGTTGATGACATAGGGGGAGAAGTATATTGATGACTTGATGCATTGAATTGAATATTTTATATATATTTGCATGATGGTTTAAATATTTTTCATAACATGTGATGAATGTTGCTTGGATTTGGGATAATCCAAGTGTTCTATCAATGGCATATTGATAGAGGGAGTTTGGTTAAACTCTGGGGAGTTAAGGTTAACTCAATTAGTCATCAATTAGTTATCATCATCAAAAAGGGGGAGATTGTTGAATCTCGGATTTTGATGATGAAACTAATTGATTGTGTTTAGATGTTTAACTGCATTTTGATTGATGCAGGTCTACTCGATCAGGATTAGATAGTTGACGCAGAAGGAATTGACGTTGCACCGGAGGAGATCACGTCAGGATATTGGATGGCAGAAGGCTTCGGACGTTGGGCTTCGGGCCAAGGAGAGCGGAATTACACCAAGGATATCGGGGTTGTGGAGGTCAACCACCGATTGGGCAATAAGCCGCAAGAGAGGACGATGCACTGAAGAATCGAATGAAGCGCCAACCAATGACGTGCCGGGCAACAAAATATCAATTCGCGTTGTAATAATTATCTAGATCAGAGTAGAGTTTTGGCTTGTGTGTGCAGGATTAACTACGATAACGATGAAGACATAAAGAGAAACAAAGTGTCGGAGTCAAGCTCGAAGGATTCGTTGGGAGTTCGAGAGTCCAATGGAAGTCCGAAGGTTTGTCGGGAATGTTGCCGGAACTAGCCGAGAATGAGTAGGGAGCTTGCCGAAGGGTTTTCGGAAGCTCACCGGAAGGTACGTCGAAAGTTCGCGGAGCTCACCGAGAAAGATTGTAGCTTGTTGAAGAAGCTTCTCGGAACTCGCCAAGATCAAATCGTGAAGTCTAGTAGCTTGCCGGGAGTCCGCAGAATAGTTTCCGAGAGTTTATCGGAAGACCACCGGAAGTTCGCCAGAAGCTCTCCGGAAGAAGTCTTGACTTACGAACTTTGTAATAGCTTAGGAAATGTCTTTAAATTTATAGTTAGCATGTTAATTAGGGTTAGAATTAGGTGTTAATCCTATAACCCAAGTAGGGGCTAATTGGGCCCGAGTTTAGACTGGTTTGGGCCAAGTTTAGAGCCCAACCAGTGAGCTGAAATAGTGTCGGTGGTGGCACCGCCAGATTAGGCGGTAGCACCGCCCAGAACCCGAGAACTGAGCAGTGGCACCGCTGGACTGAGCGGTGGCACCGCCCAGAACCCGAGAGGTCGGGCGGTGGCACCATTAGACTAGGTGGTGGCATCGCCAGTACACTGTCAATGTCAGACACTGACAGGCGGTGGCACCACCAGCCTCGGAAACCCAAGATAATTCAAAATTTGGAGCCCAAATTTGAATCCTTTTGGGGCCTATAAATACCCCTCAATTCTCAGCAAAGAACATAACCTTTGAGAAGTTAGAGATTGAGATAAAGCCTTAGCAAAGTCTTTAGTAAGTCTTGTTTTCAATTGTTTGAGTGTTCACCTCCCTCTTTCTCTTTGAAAATCTGTAAGAGTGTGAACCACTTGTAAAAGGTTGTAAGAGGGGTATTTTTTCCTTCTCCTTCAAAGTGATTTGCTAGTGGAAGTTGGGAGCCTCATCGAAGAAGGCTTCATAAGTGGATGTAGGTCATTTTGACCGAACCACTTTAAATTAGTGTGTTCCTTTAATGTGTGAGTGTTTACCTTTCTTAAACCGTTATTTACATAGCAGCAAGCTTTTGGTTTTTATCTTCTCACTTTACTCGGGCTACTTTCACCAAGTCATTTATTGTCGAATCGAAATCTCTACACATTTACGAAATCATTTTCAAACTTATGAGTTTTAATCCACTGCACTAATTCACCCCCCCCCCCCCCCCCCCCTCTTAGTGCCACTCCAATCCTAACAAGTATATCAGTGTTACGGAGGTCAACTGGCCGATTAGGCAATAGGCCGCAAGAGAGGACGATGCGCTGAAGAATCAGACGAAGCATCGATGGACCAATAACATGCCAGATGACATGATTTATGCTTAGTAATAATTGTCTAGATTGAAGTGTGTTTTTTTGTGTTAGGAGCCAATTGGGCCCGAAGTTTAGCTGGTTTGGGCCGGATTCAAGGCTCAAATAGGATACTGAAAGCCTAGCCAGTGGTGGCATCACTATGGCCGACGATGGCACCGCTTGGGGAACAATACCCTAGGAATTTTGGGCGGTGGTACCGCCTAGGCTGGGCGATGGTACCATCGATAGTGAATGTTGTCAACGGTGGTACCACCCTCGTCAGGCGATGGTACCGACCAATAGCAGATCCTACGGTGGTAGCATAGCCCAAGAATGATAGTGGTCTCGCTAGTACTCAGGAAACCTAGGATCAGACCTTTTTAGGCTCCAAGTTTGAATCAACTAGAAGCCTATAAATACCCCTCTCATCCCTAGTTAACTTAAGTAAGCACAGAGAATTTAGAAAGGTAAAAACGCTATTGTAATCTCTTGTGAGAATCCTCCTCTTCTAGTTTAAGTGTTAGAACAGTTTGAGAGAGGAGTGAGTGCTTGTAAAGGTTGTCTCCTAAATCTATGAAAAGGAGAAGAGGGGTGTAAGAAGGAGGTTGATCTTTGCCTATTAAAAAAAAATTGATAGTGGATGCCGGTGGCCTCGATAGAAGAGGAATCAGCAGAGTGGATGTAGGTCACGACAACTGAACTACTATAAAAATTCAGTTTGCCTTTACTTTTGTGCAATTTATCTTACTGCAAACCTCCTTACTGTACTTTTACTATGCCTACACTTGCATATGCTTTCAAGTTTCCAAAATCGATTTTATTGTATGAAAGAGATTTTCTTAAACCGAGGTTTTTACCACAACATCGTTCCTAACACTTGGTATAAGAGGTGGGGGGGGTGCACTAATTCACCCCCCCCCCCCCCCCCCCCCCTCTCTTAGTGTCAACTTGTTCCTAACAGTTGGTATTAGAGCCTCGTATTTCTCATTTGGTTTAACACCCAAGAGAAATAGCTTATTTCGGCTTTCAAGAGGGTCACTCTCTCATTCATCTTCCCTTGTTCAATGAGATGGACTACACATATTGGAAAATTCGAATGAGAGTTTTCTTGCTTTTGTTGGATTTAAATTTATGGAGTATTGTTGAAAACGGTTTTTGAAGGTCTTCTTTTCCAATGAACCATTGGAATAATTTGGAGAATAAGACTTTTTCTTTATATGCTAGAGCTATGAATGCTCTATTTTGAACCTTAGTCAAAAACGAGTTTAATCGAATTTATATGTGCGAAACGACTTTTGAAATTTGGCATACTCTTGAAATCACATATGAAGGCACTAGTAAAGTTAAAGATTCGAAAATCAACTTTTTGATGTATGATTTTGAACTTTTTCCAAGTAAAATCATTGGAGACATGTACACCCGTTTTACAGATGTCGTCAATGGTTTAAAAGCACGTGGTAAAATTTTTTTTAATTTTGAACTTATTAGTAAAGTTTTACAATCACTTTCTAAAAATTAGAATTCGAAAGTAACGACTATTCAAGAATAAAAAAAAATTGAATATTTTTTTAATCGAAGAACTTATCGGGTATCTAATGACATATGAAATAACCAATGTGGCACAAAATGAACTTGAGGACAATCTTCCAAAGAACAAGAAGGATTTCAGACTAAGAATAATCGAAGACCACTCGAGCATAAGCTCAAGTGATGGTGAACTTTGTTGAATCTCAGATTTTGATAATGAAGTCAATTGTAAAATTATTTGATCTAATCTATATATTGAGAAAAGTGTGCAAGATTAACTATGATAGCAGTAAGACATAAAGCAGGGTTTGTGTTGGAGTTAAGATCGAGATCTCATTGGGAGTTCAAGAGTTCGACGGAAGTCCGGATGTTCATCGAAAGATCTACTGGAACCAACCGAGAAGTCTAAGAGCTTACCAAAGAAGCTTATAGGAACTCGCCAAAAAGATCATCGTAAAGTCCAGGAGCTTACCGGGAGTCCACCGGTACATTACCGAAAGTTCGTCGGATATTCACCGGAAGTACGTCGGAAGCTCGCCGGAAGAGCAATTGATGCATCGGAACAAGTAGCATTGTAATCATGTCTTAGTTATCATAGTTAGAGCGTAAATTAAGTTAGGATTGTGAGGTTATCCCACTAACTTAATTAGGGGCCAACTAGGCCCTTAACAGGGCTGAATTGGGCCGAATTGAGTACCCAATTCAGCCCCTAAATTCCTGGCCGGCGGTGGCACCGCTTGGAAAGCAACACCCCAAGCGATGGTACCGCCTAGACTGGGTGACGGTACCACCAACAGTTATTGTTACTAGCGGTGGTACCGCCAGTAGTTATTGCTGCTAGCAGTGGTACCACCCCTGTCAAGCAGTGGTACCGCCCAAACTGAGCGGTAGTACTGCCTAGTGTTAGGTGTTAGGCAATGGTACCACCCAGTAATGACGGTAGTACTGCCAGAACCCCGAAAATCTAGGATTAGACACCTTTTGGCTCTATTTTTAAAGCCATTGGGGCCTATAAAAATCTCATCATTTTCTGCATAAAAGGGCACGAAAGCATTGAGACAATCTTGAGTTGTTGGGGTGTAAAAGTATTGTAAACAAGTGCTAGAGTTCTCCTCCTCCCTTTCTAAGTTTTGAGATCATTCAAGAGAGGTGTGAGACTTTTAAGGGTTCTCTCCTAAACCCGTGAAAAGGAGAAAGCGTTGTAAGAGCTGGTTGGTCTTCGCCTATTGAAGGAAGGCCATTAGTAGACGCCAGTGACCTCATCGGAGGAGGAATCCGAAAGTGGATGTTAGTCACATTGACCAAATCACTCTAAAATGGATGAATTGCTATCTTTGTCATATTTCATACTTGAAATATTATACATGAAAATGGATGTCATGCCTTGACATCATTTTGAGAATGTTAGATCATGATAGTAATCATGATATGCATATTGATAAGTTTAAATGAATCTAACATATCAGTTTAATACTTAAATTCAAAGGCTTTGAATTCAAGAGTGTCTTTTCTCTAGAATGGCATATAGATAGGGGGAGTTAAGGTTAACTCCGTCATCAATTGATTATTATCATAAAAAGGGAGGAGATTATTGAATCTTAGATTTTGATGATGAAGTCAATTATAAAATTGTTTGATCTAATCTATATATTAAGAAAAGTGTATAGGATTAACTATAATAGTGTCAGGATCAGGGTCGGCACTAAGAGGGGGGGGGTGAATTAGTGTAGCGAAAAACTTTCATCGGTTCAAAAAGACTTCGTATGAAAATCATTTCGGAAAGATCTTTAACTTGAGAGCAAATGGAAGTATAGTTGATGTAAAGCAATGGAGGCAATTTGCAGTTAAGATAAAGAGCAGAATATAAATGCAAACCAAGATTTAGAGTGGTTCAGTCAATCTTGACCTACATCCACTTTTGGCTTCCTCCTCCGACGAGGTCACCGACGTCCACTAGAGGCCTTCCTTCAATAGGCGAAGGCCAATCACCTTTTATACCCCTCTTCTCCTTTTACCGGGTTTAGGAGACAACCCTTACAAGCACTCACACTCTTCTCTTATAGATTTCTAACACTTAGAGTAGAGGAGGGAAATCTAAAGAGATTGCAGTAGCGTTTCTCTACTTTTAAACTTTCTGTGCTTGTGTGCTTTAACCAGGGATGGGAGGGGTATTTATAGGCTTCAAGTTGATTCAAACTTGGAGCCTAAATCTTTCACATCCCGGGTTCCTCGGGCACAGGCGGTACCACCACTTGCGTTGGGCGGTACCATCGCCCAGTGTCAGTTTGACTAACATGGTCCTGAGCGGTACCACCGCCCAGGTTTGGCGATACTGCTAGTCATAGGTGCCCAGCAAGCCAATCACGTGAGTGATGGCACGTGTGACTTGATACATAATATTTTTTGCTTATTATATTTTGGTGTATATCACTTTATAACTATTGCATATGTGTATATATATATTGTGATGCCCTTGGATTTGTGCAATGGGAATCGGATCGTGATGAGATCACGATAATGAGATCGATTCACCTTTAAACACATATCCAAAATAATCCCAGTCATAGGTTACTCGAGAGGGACATCGTGATAACCGGACAGACTGGTGTGCTGTATACCCGTCCATATGATGGATGCAGCTGGTCTTATAGCTGCTCATATAGGGACACTAGGGATACAGTACAGGTGCTCATTGGAGAATGAGTTCACTGATTGATCCGCTTACGGAATGCTGGATGGTTGATGATGCCTTATTGTTAGACAGCGATTCCGTAGTCCTAGTGGTATATCTGGTCCTTAGACTTGAGACACCAAGGATGTCCTGTATGAGTGCTCCACTCTTTGATACCAGATTTATAGGTTTGGCTGTCCCAGATCTAGTACAACTGGTCATTGGGAGTGGTAGTCGACCTTACGAGGGCTATTGAGTGTCGATAGAGGATCATATACTCTCGGCGTCATGAGAGGAATATCCCATGTGTTCTTGCTCAGACAAATCCCTGGCCAGGGTCATTCAGGTTGAGAGAGAAAGAGTTCTCCGGGAGAATCCGATTAGAGCGAGACTCGAGTAGAAACCGTATGGGTCTCATAGCACCATGCTCGATATACGGTCTCTGGGATATTAGATGGATGAGGGACTATAGGTACACGGTAATTGAGGACAGACAAGTCCAATGGATTGGATTCCCCTGTATCGTCTGGGGACTATGGTGTAGTGGCCTAGTACGTCCGTAGTCAATGAGTCAAGTGAATTATTATAGAGATAATAATTCACTGAGTTGGAAGGAGTTTTGACAGGTATGACTCGCGGCCAGCTTGATATTGGGCCTAGAGGGTCACACACATATGGTAGGCATTGCGATGAGTAGAGGTTCGGATATGAGATATCTGTTAGGATCGAGAGCACTAAGAGGGGGGGGGGGGGGGGGGGTGAATTAGTGCAGCGAAAATCTTTCAGCGATTAAAAACGAAAGCTGTGTTCGTTTGATAAAAACTATTTTGATGCAAAAGCCGATTCTAAGAATACTTATGATTAAGTGCAGTTTATGTCTAAACACAATTTACGTCTAAGCGTAGTTTACGTAGTTTGCGTCTAAATGCAGTTTGCGTCTAAATGCAGATTGCGTCTAAGCGCAGTTTGCGTCTAAGCGCAGTTTGCGTCTAAGATCAGATTGCGTCTAAGCGCAGTGCAATTTGCGTCTAAAGATCAGATTGCGTCTAAGCGCAGTGCAGTTTGCGTCTAAACACAGTTTTACGTCTAAACACAGTTTTACGTCTAAACATAGTTTTACGTCTAAACGCAGTTTGCGTCTAAACGCAGTTTTACGTCTAAACGTAGTTTTACGTCTAAACGCAGTTTGCGTCTAAACGAAGTTTTACGTCTAAACGTAGTTTTACGTTTAAAAGTAGTTTACGTCTAAAACATAGTTTTACAGGGATCTGAACTTAGAAACTTCGTTCGTAAAAGCGCAGAAGATAGTTTTGCAGAATCAAAACGTAAACGTAAACTGTAATGTATGAAAACACCGATTTACGTCTGAATGCAGATTCGGAAAGATCAGCACTTAGAAACTTGTTCGTAAAGGCGCAGAGAGCAGTAGCTATGTAGGAGGTTTGCAGTAATGATAAAGTGCTCAAAATAAACGAAAAACAGAGATTTAGAGTGGTTCGGTCAGTCTTGACCTACTCCACTTTTGGCTTCCTCCACCGACGAGGTCACCGACGTCAACTAGAGGCCTTCCTTCAATAGGCGAAGGCCAACTACCCTTTTACAGATTCACTCCTTTTGATGGGCTCAGGAGACAACCCTTACAGGACCTTTCTCTCCTCTCTTTACAACTCAAGACTTGAAGAACAGGAAGAGGAGAACTTTAGGACTTTACACAAATTTGAGCTCTTTGAATCACAGAAAAGATCAAGAATTCGGTGTAGGTCTGTATCTTTTCAGTGTTGAATGGGTGGGGTATTTATAGGCCCCAACCCAATTCAAATTTGGAGCTCAAAACAATCAAATCCCGGAATTCCGGGACCAAGCGGTTGCACCTCCTAACTGGAGAGGTTGCACCGCCTGGCAGAGCTCGAAGACTGAGCTCAGGCGGTTGCACCTCTGTGTCAGGGGCGGTTGCACCGCTTGAGTCTGGCTCGGAGACTGAGCCCCAGGCGGTGCCACCTCTTGACTGAGGCGGTTGCACCTCTCTGCCAGAGCTCGAAGACCGAGCTCAGGCAATGCCACCTCTTTGTCAGGGAGGTTGCACCGCCCAGTCTTGCTCGAAGACTGAGCTCAAGCGGTGCCACCTCCTGCCTGGGGCGGTTGCACCGCCTAGCTTCGCTGGGAGATCCTCTCCTGGGCGGTGCCACCTCCAAACCTGGCGGTGCCACCTCCAACCCTGGCGGTGCCACCTCTTTCACTATTTCAGCTCACTTGGTTTGGCTCCAAACTTGGTCCAAACCAGTCCAAACTTGGGCCTAATTGACCCCTACTTGGGTTATAGGATTAACACCTAATCCTAACCCTAATTAACGTGCTAACTATGATTTTAAAGACATTTTCTAAGCTATTACAAAGTCCGCAAGTCAAGACTTCTTCTGGCGAGCTTTCGGCAAACTTCCGGCGGTCTTCCGATGAACTCTCGGAAACCATTCTGCGGACTCCCGGCAAGCTCCTAGACTTCACGATTTGATCTTAGCGAGTTCCAACGAGCTTCTTCGGCAAGCTCCGATCTTTCTCGGCGAGCTCCGTGAACTTCCAACGAACCTTCCGGCGAGCTTCCGAAAATCCTTCGGTAAGCTCCCAACTCATTCTCGGCTAGTTCCAGTAGCATTCCCGATGAACCTTCGGACTTCCATCGAACTCTCGAACTTGCAACAAATCCTTCGCGCTTGACTCCGACACTTTGTTTCGCTTTATGTCTTCATCGTTATCATAGTTAATCCTGCACAATTAAAGCAAAACTTCGATCGAGATAATTAATCCTAAGCAATTAACCAAGTTGTCCGGCATGTCATTGGTCCCTCGACGCTTCGTCTGATTCTTCGGCGCATCGTCCTCTCCTGCGGCCTATTGCCCAATCGGCCAATTGACTCCGCAACTCCAATATCCTTGGCACAATAACCGCTCTTCTTGGCCCGATGCCCGAGTCCACTACCCGAAGCCTTCTGTCGATAGTTAGGATCGGAGCGACACTAAGAGGGGGGGGTGAATTAGTGCAGCGGATTAAAACTTCGATTTTAATAAAATCTTTCGTACGTTAAGAACGAAACTTGAAAAGTTTAACTTAAAGGCGTATTCTTAAAGTTGCACAGCAAGAGTAATAAGGAACTAAAGCAGTAAGAAGATTTGCAGTAATGTAAATGACAATAATAAAATGCAAACCAGAGATTACGCTGACTTTTAGAGTGGTTCGGTCAAATGACCTACTCCACTTGCGAGGCCCCTCTTTGATGAGGCTCCCACCTTCCACTAGCAAGTCTCTTGAAATGGAAGGGTAAACACCCCTCTTACAACCTTTTATAAGCAGCTCAACCTCTTACAAATTTTCAATAAGAAAGAAGGAGGAGAACTCTCTAGCAAATTGAAAACAAGACTTGTTAAGACTTTCTAAGACTTTTCTCTCAATCAAAATGCTTCTCAAAAGTTGTAACCTCAGCTGAGATTTGAGGGGTATTTATAGGCCTCAAGAGGATTCAAATTTTGGGCTCCAAAATTTGAATTCTCTTAGGGTTCCCGGTGCTGGAGGTTCCACCGCCCAGCCAGGCGGTGCCACCGCCCAGCGCTCGGGTGCTGGACGGTGCAACCGCCCAGCCAAGGAGGTGTCACCGCCCAGCCAGGCGGTGCCACCGCCTGGCTCTCAAATTCATTTGTTTGGCTTAATTTTAGCCCAAACCAAATCTGACTTTGGGCCCAGTTGGCCCCTAACCAGGATATAGGATTATCTCTTAATCCTAATCCTAATTACAGGTGAACTACATAACACAAAAAAAAATATCCTAAGCAAGTTTTTTAACCGCAAACGTCGAGTCTTGTTCCGGCGAGCTTTCTGACGAACTTCTTCCGACGGACTCCCTGCAAGCTCCCAATCTTTGTGATGACTTTAATGAGTAGCCGAGCCTTCTTGGTGATCTCCGCGAGCCTCCGACGATTTCTTCGGCGAACTTCCGACACGTTCCCGATTTCTTCTCGGATGGTTCCGGCAGCATCTCCGATGATTCTTCGGTCTCTTAAACGTCCATCGAGCTCGACTCCGGTATCCTTGCTTTATGTTTTCTGGTTATCATAGTTAATCCTGCACACTTAACTCAATAATATAGATTAGATCAATTAACCCACCAATTGATTATATCATCAAAATCTGAGATTCAACAATCTCCCCATTTTTGATGATGACAATCAATTGATGACGGAGTTAAACATAACTCCCCCTATCTATATGCCATATTATGATAAGATAAAAAACACTTGAATTCCATCCCATTGGATTCAAGCATAACCCGATAAGTTCTAATCGTAGAACTTATCGTTATCCTCATTAAACAATAGTAAGTACGAAACTTCAATGAAAATCATAAGTTAAATGATACGGGACGAATTTTGCTACGACAGAAGATAAAGATTTTCAATATAAATTTCATGATATCAATCTTGTGATATTTTTAAGGATTTGCAAGTCATATAAGACATTCATATCACACAGAAGATAAAGATTTTCAATATAAATTTCATGATATCAATCTTGTGATATTTTCAAGGATTTGCAAGTCATATAAGACATTCATATCACACAAGTTTTTGTAATTCATATTAGTCATGCTATCGTTCTGGTGTAAGTCATCACTTCTCCCCCTTTGTCATCAACAAAAAGAGACAAGCCAACTAATTGATGATCATAGAAAAAGGTTTAGCATTTATCAAAGTTCATCATTCAAATTTGCCAGAAATAGTTTATCCAAAAAACATCATCATCTATGCAGATTAAGATAGTAGTTATCTAAAAGGAAAGAACAGTTATCGTTTAATCGATGACAAACTTGAACTTGTTTTTAAAAGCAAACAGAACAGAATAAAAAGATACATCAATTTAATCCTTAGGAGGTAATCCACAGTGCTGATACATGATATCTATTTTTTCATTCATCTGTCGTAGTGTCTTCAAAATTTCAACTTGTTGATTCTGAATTTGTTCTTGCTGTGATTTGATCTGAGATAGCTCCGTCATAATGATATCTTCAGAGGAGGAAACAGGAGCTGAAGGTGCTGCGCCAAAGGGACTAGGAGGAGGAGATTCATTTCCCATAAGAATTGGTGTTTCGGGTTGTTCTATTGGTGGAGGAATTGGATCCGTCCTTCTAGGCTGCCTAACCCATATGCCATTGCTAAAAGTGCACCTAAGTTTTTTCAGCAGGTTTTTATTTATTATGTTATATCGATCATTTTGAATAGATTCTTCATCGGGTGGAATGCAAATGTCATAGGCATGAAGAATTCTAGTGATTAACCTCCCATATGGCAATATAGTATCTTTAGTCATAATATCCTGCATGTGTTGGCGAATCAAGTACCCAAAACAATTATGCTGACCGGTCATAATCCAATACATGGTTCTTATCTCTATTTGACTTATTTCGTCAAGATGAAATTGTTTGGGGAATATGATGCTTGTGATAATGTGATGAAGAATTTTAGAGTTGAAAGGCAGTAAGTGTTCACAGCTCTTGAGTAGGAAGTCGAGGTTTGGATTTGCAAAAATTGTTTTCACGGCTTCGGAATAGGTTGCTCCTATTTTTTTGACGTCCCATTTACCTTTAAAATAGCATCCCCTATCTTTTTCAGTTATGCCAATTAGCTCACAAATGGTGCTGTCAAATATTCTAATGGGTGTTCCTAGAATGTAAGTGCTTAGGCTATCATTGTCTTCATATAGGTTGGCATAGAACAATCTCACTAACCGTGGATAGATTGGTTCATCTATTTGTAGTAGAGGTAGAGCTTCTAGGTGTGCAAACCACCTAATGGGTTCTAAGTCCTCTAGTTCATCCAAATCAACGTATTTTCCCTTATGGACACATCGTGTTTCAAATTTTGGAAAGCTAAGGGCTACCTCTTTTGATCTAAAAAGGTCATAGTTATATGAATCTCCTTCAATCCTTATTCCTTTTGATCTCTTAGGAGCCATTTTCTAGACAACATGATGATGAAACTGTGAAAAAATAAGCAAGAGAAAGAGAAAAGAAAAGAGGGATTTCAAGTGTTACGTTGTGGAGATTATGTTGAGAGATGGAAAGCTTGGACCACCAAGAATCCTTCTCCAATGTTTCTAAGAGTTAGAATGAGGGTTAGAGGGAATGGGAGAGGGTTTTTGAGAGGTTTTTCTTCGGGTTGGGGGCGGTGTCACCGCCGGCCCTAACCCCTCGGGTTAAAAGGGTGACTCGGTCGGTGTCACCGCCTGGCGCCCGAGCGCCAGTCGGTGCAACCGCCGGATTTGGCGGTGCCACCGCTGGCATCACGCGAAGGAAAGAAAAAAATTTTCTTCCTTCCTTTTGTTTAGCTTCTTCCCTCAAGATCATAATTTATACTTTAATGGATCATTTTGAATTGAAGAAGAAGGAAGAATTCAAATTCATAAACGAAGGGAAAAGAACGAGTCCTTTTTGTGAAGTTCATTTTAGGGACAATTTAGCATGCCTAATTCCCTTCGTATGAATTCAAATTGGTCTTCATTCAAAGCTTTTGTAAATATATCTGCTAATTGATGCTTTGTGTCAATGAATTCTAGAACAACATCATTGTTAAGAACATGATTGCGTATGAAATGATGCCTAACGTTGATGTGCTTAGTTCTAGAGTGCTGAATTGGATTTTTAGTAAGGCATATGGCACTAGTATTATCGCATTTTATGGAAATATTTTCAAGGTGAATTCCATAGTCTTCTAATGTATTTTTCATCTAAATTACTTGTGCACAACATGCACTTGCAGCAATGTATTCGGCTTCCGTCGTAGATAGTGCGACTGAATTTTGTTTCTTGGAAGTCCAAGAAACAAGTGCATGTCCTAAAAATTGGCATGTTCCGGATGTACTTTTTCTATCTATCCTGCATCCGCTAAAATCGGCATCTGCATAAGCTATTAGATCGAATTTTTCAGATTTTGGATACCACAATCCTAAATTTGGAGTTCCTTTAAGATACCTAAATATTCTTTTAACACTCTTAAGATGAGATAATTTAGGATTAGATTGAAACCTAGCGCAAAGTCCTACACTAAACATAATATCCGGTCTAGTCGCAGTGAGGTAGAGTAGACTACCTATCATTCCCCTATATGTTTTTTGATCGAAACTTTCACAATTTTCATCCATATCTAACTTAGTCGCAGTACTCATAGGGGTGTTTATTGCTTTTGAATTATCCATGTTAAATCGTTTTAACAATTCTAATGTATATTTAGATTGGTTAAGAAATATACCATCACTAAGTTGTTTGATTTGTAATCCTAAAAAGAAAGTTAATTCACCCATTAAACTCATTTCAAATTCAAGACTCATACATTTGGCAAATGATTCACATAGTGATTCATCCGAAGAGCCAAACACAATATCGTCAACATAAATTTGCACAATAAGAAAATTATTTTCAAAATGTTTAATAAACAATGTAGTATCAACCTTGCCTTTGGTAAAATTATTTAAAATAAGAAAGGAACTAAGCCTTTCATACCAAGCTCTAGGAGCTTGTTTTAAGCCATAGAGAGCTTTAGTCAATTTGAATACATGATTAGGAAGAAGAGAATTTTCAAATCCGGGAGGTTGTTCGACAAATACTTCTTCGGAAATAAAACAATTCAAGAAAGCATTTTTAACATCCATTTGAAATAGTTTAAAATTATTACTACTAGCATAGGCAAGGAGCATCCTTATGGCTTCTAATCGAGCCACAGGAGCGAAGGTTTCTTCGTAATCGATACCTTCTTCTTGGTTGAAACCTTTGGCCACTAATCTAGCCTTGTTTCTAACCACGATACCATTTTCGTCTTGCTTGTTTCTAAAGACCCACTTAGTACCTATGACTAAGTGGTCACTTGGTCTAGGAACAAGCTTCCATACCTCATTCCTCTCAAATTGGTTCAATTCTTCTTGCATTGCAATGATCCAAAAATCATCTTTTAAGGCTTCATCAATGCATTTAGGTTCAATTTGAGAAAGGAAAGCGGCGTTAGCGCAGAAATTTTTGAAAGAAGAACGAGTTTGAACCCCTTTTGATGTATCTCCTATAATTTGCTCTTTTGGATGAGCATCTACATACTTCCATTCTTTTGGTAAAGAAATTTCGGAAAAAGATGCATTCAAATGGCTATTTTGAGGAGAGGGTTCATTTAAATTCAAATTATCAAAACCAAGATCATCATCAAAATCATTTTTCTTTAAATTGGAAATTTCATTAAAAACTACATGAATAGACTCTTCAATTACTAAAGTTCTTTTATTAAAAACCCGAAAAGCTTTAGAAACGGAAGAGTAACCAAGAAAGATGCCTTCATCGGATTTAGCATCAAATTTTCCTAAAGCATCCCTTTCATTTAAAATAAAGCATTTACAACCAAAAACTTTAAAATAGGAGATGTTTGGTTTTTTGTTATTCCATAATTCATAGGGAGTTTTGGATAAGGATGGTCTTATTAGGACTCTATTCATGATGTAGCAAGCCGTATTTACGGCTTCGGCCCAAAAGTACTTAGGTAAACTATGTTCATTCAACATAGTTCTTGCCATTTCTTGTAGGTTTCTATTTTTCCTTTCAACTACTCCATTTTGTTGAGGATTTCTTGGAGTTGAGAAGTTGTGATTGTACCCATTACTTTCGCAAAAATTTTGAAAGTCATGGTTTTGGAATTCACCACCATGATCACTCCGAATTGATGAAATCATGAAGCCTTTTTCATTTTGAGTGAGTTTACAAAATTTAGAGAAACACTTGAAGCAATCACTTTTGTGAGCTAAAAAATAGGTCCAAGTGTATCTAGAGTAGTCATCCACAATCACAAAAGCATATTTGCTTCCACCTAGACTTGTTATATCAATTGGTCCAAATAAGTCCAAATGGATCAATTGTAATGGTCTAGTAGTGCTAATTTGATTTTTTGGTTTGAAGCTTGTTTTTATTTGTTTGCCTAGTTGACATGCATCACATACTTTGTCCTTAATAAACTTTATATTTGGAATTCCTCGTACTAATTCTTGAAATGAGATCTTAGATATTGTTTTCATGCTTGCATGGCCTAATCTCCTATGCCAAAGCCAAGCATCATCATTTACAGCGGAGAAGCACATTTCATTACTTAGTTCATCAAGATTGATGGTATAGACATTATTTTGTTTTAAAGCAATCATAGTCATGTTATGATTTGGTTTTTCAATAATGCACATATTTGATTCAAATCTAACGATGTAACCTTTATCGCATAGTTGACTAATACTCAAGAGATTATGTTTCAATCCATCAACTAGTAAGACATCATCAATGGAAAAATTAAATTTGTTACCAATAGTTCCCTTGCCAATGATTTTGCCCTTGTTGTTGTCTCCGAAGGTAACGTACCCTTCTTCTTTGCTAGTGAGCATAGAGAAATGAGATGGATCTCCAGTCATATGTCTTGAGCATCCACTATCGAGATACCATCTCTTGCTCCTAGCTTGTGGGTTTGTCTACAAAAGAGGATGATTTTTAGGTACCCATTTGATTTTGGGTGCCTCAAAAATTGACCCACTAACTTTGTTATTTATGATTGAATTCTTTATAGTTCCTTTAGGAACCCATATTAATTTTTGTGAACTAATTTTCCTAAATGGGCATTTGTAGGCAATATATCCGGATTTGCAACAAAAGTTGCATTTCATATAAGAGGAAACATGTAATGTAGGTCCTTTTATGAAAGTGGTAGGATTTTGATGTAATCCTTTTACAAATCCAATTCCATTTCTATTTACGATGTGACCCTTGTGTGCAAGGATCATATCTAACAACCGGTATGAAAAGTTCTTAATGTTAGTTGAGTTCCTGGTTCCCCAATTGATTGACCCGCAATAATACCTACAGCTTCTCCCAATTCGACCAGGTCGCCATGAGTAGGACTCCGACCATAACATAATTGGCAGATCCAAGATGTACTCCTGCAAGTAAAGGGGGTTCGAATATATATTGGTTGTGCTCGAAAGGTTATGAATCGATTGACAAGTCCAATCCCAATATCTTGATTTCGAGTGGCAAGGCATCGTAGACCGATATATATATCCTTTGCTACCAACCTTAAACTTGTTTAAGGTTTCCTTAAGAAGTAAATTTTTATTTTTTATT
Organism: Musa acuminata AAA Group; assembly: GCF_036884655.1. Taxonomy (NCBI): domain Eukaryota; kingdom Viridiplantae; phylum Streptophyta; class Magnoliopsida; order Zingiberales; family Musaceae; genus Musa; species Musa acuminata. Next base: position 14,854,792 of record NC_088350.1, read on the forward strand.
GCTTCTAAGTGCTCACACTTAGAGCATGGAGGAGTTTGAAGACTATCAAACTTATCTTGTAGCAAAGCATTCTCTTTCTTTAAGATACTTAACTTCTTGCTAACAGTTCTACATTCATCAAATAATTCATGAAAAGCGATAGATAGTTCTTCAAAAGATAAATCTTCATTAAATAAATCACATACCTCTTCTCCTAACGCTATTAGCGCGTAATGAGCAACTTGCTCGGTGTTGGACTCCTCTTCTTCGGATGCGCTTGAATCATCCCACGTTGCCTTGAACGCCTTCTTCTTTGATGTTCTCTTTTTGGCTTGAGGACAATCGTTCTTATAGTGTCCCGGTTTTTTGCATTCATAGCAAATCACTTGGTCCTTCTTTTGTTCAAATTTATTTTTTGTATTATTTTTAAATCTGTTCTTTCTTAAATATTTTTTAAATTTTTGAGTCAAAAGTGCAATGTCATTGTCACTGTCCTCATCACTTGATATTCCTTTCAAGTGGTCTTCTTGTGATTTGAGTGCCATATCCTTCCTGTTCTTTGGAAGGGGGTTCTCGAGCTCGTCATGAGCTTGACATGTCATTTCGTAGGTCATTAGAGACCCAATGAGTTCTTCAAGAGGGAATGCTTTAAGGTCTTTGGCCTCTTGAATGGCTGTAACTTTTGGATCCCAACTTTTAGGGAGGGATCTTAAGATTTTAGTTACTAGTTCAAAGTTAGTAAAATCTTTACCAAGAGCTTTGAGTCCATTGATGACATCCGTAAACCGGGTGTACATGTCTCCGATGGACTCACTTGGTTTCATTCGGAAAAGTTCGTAAGAGTGCACAAAGATGTTGATTTTGGACTCTTTCACTCGGCTAGTGCCTTCATGAGTGACCTCAAGAGTTCTCCAAATATCAAAAGCCGAATCACACATTGAAACACGATTAAATTCGTTTTTGTCTAGTGCACAAAACAAGGCATTCATAGCCTTTGCATTTAAAGCAAAAACCTTCTTCTCCGATTCATCCCATTCGCTTATCGGAAGAGAAGAATTTTGAAATCCATTCTCGACAATAGACCAAAGCTCAAAGTCCATAGAAATGAGGAAGATTCTCATGCGAGTCTTCCAATATGTGTAATCCGACCCATTAAACAAAGGTGGTCGTGCAATAGAATGGCCCTCTTGCATGCCGGAGTAAGCCATCTCTCTTGGGTATTAAACCAAATATGAGAGATAACCTTGCTCTGATACCACTTGTTAGGATCGGAGCGGCACTAAGAGGGGGGGGGGGTGAATTAGTGCAGCGGATTAAAACTTCGATTTTAACAAAATCTTTCGTACGTTAAGAATGAAACTTGAAAAGTTTAACTTGAAGGCGTATTCTTAAAGTTGCGCAGCAAGAGTAATAAGGAACTAAAGCACTAAGAAGATTTGCAGTAATGTAAATGACAATAATAAAATGCAAACCAGAGATTACGTCGATTTTTAGAGTGGTTCGGTCAAATGACCTACTCCACTTGCGAGGCCCCTCTTCGATGAGGCTCCCACCTTCCACTAGCAAGTCTCTTGAAATGGAAGGGTAAACACCCCTCTTACAACCTTTTACAAGCAGCTCAACCTCTTACAAATTTTCAATAAGAAAGAAGGAGGAGAACTCTCTAGCAAATTGAAAACAAGACTTGCTAAGACTTTCTAAGACTTTTCTCTCAATCAAAATGCTTCTCAAAAGTTGTAACCTCAGCTGAGATTTGAGGGGTATTTATAGGCCTCAAGAGGATTCAAATTTTGGGCTCCAAAATTTGAATTCTCTTAGGGTTCCCGGTGCTGGAGGTTCCACCGCCCAGCCAGGCGGTGCCACCGCCCAGCGCTCGGGTGCTGGACGGTGCAACCGCCCAGCCAGGCGGTGCCACCGCCTGGCTCTCCAATTCATTTGTTTGGCTTAATTTTAGCCCAAACCAAATCTGACTTTGAGCCCAGTTGGCCCCTAACCAGGATATAGGATTATCTCTTAATCCTAATCCTAATTACAGGTGAACTACATAACACAAAAAAAAACATCCTAAGCAAGTTTTTTAACCGCGAACGTCGAGTCTTGTTCCGGCGAGCTTTCCGACGAACTTCTTCCGACGGACTCCCTGCAAGCTCCCAATCTTTGTGATGACTTTAACGAGTAGCCGAGCCTTCGTGGTGATCTCCACGAGCCTCCGACGATTTCTTCGGCGAACTTCCGACACGTTCCCGATTTCTTCTCGGATGGTTCCGGCAGCATCTCCGATGATTCTTCGGTCTCTTAAACGTCCATCGAGCTCGACTCCGGTATCCTTACTTTATGTTTTCTGGTTATCGTAGTTAATCCTGCACACTTAACTCAATACTATGGATTAGATCAATTAACCCACCAATTGATTATATCATCAAAATCCGAGATTCAACAACGTCGACCGATCTACCAGCCCGACGTCCAATCTTCTGACATGTTCCTCCGGCACAACATGATTTTCCTGCTTTAATTGTCTCATCCTGATCAAAGCATCCTGCGTCACTCAAAACGCATATTAAATCATAAACATATATAAAGTAGTTTCATTATCAAAATACGAGATTCAACAATCTCCCCCTTTTTGATGATGACAACTACTTGATGACGAAGTTAAACTTAACTTCCGGAGTTTAAACAAACTCCCCCTATCAATATGCCATATTGATAGAACCTTGAATTCAAACTGAATTCAAGTCATTGCAATATTCATTATGAATACTTGCAACACGTCAACATGAACATATGCATAAACTTATGCATCACATGTCATGTCATCAACATACTTTCATCAACATACTTCTCCCCCTTTGTCATCAACAAAAAGGAGAAGTATCACAATCAAGTGTTTATGATATTGGTTCAACTCATTGCATGAAAAACATAATATCAAGTTTTATCATCATGCAATTTTGCTGGAAAATATAGCAAGTGTTGAATCATGCTTAGAATATTCAAGCTATCAAGTTTTAGATATGCAAGTTTTATAGCATACAAGATAGCACTTGGTATGAAAATTAGAGATGTTCAAGATAGCAAGTTCTACATCATGCAAGCTAGCAAATTAGAGATGTTCAAGAAGGCAACTCTTGCTTCTTGAAATATGAAAATTTTGTCCACTTTGCTAGATGCGCAAGTTAGCATGTTTTGCTTCTTGAGATAGGCAAGATAGCACCTTTGTTCTTTTTGTTTCTTAAGATGTTCAAGATAGCAATTTCTTCTCTTTTGAGAAGTGAAAATTTTGCTTTCTTCTTGAATTGTGCATGCAAGTTATCTCCTCCTTAGTTATTGTCAAAAAGAAGGGAAAACCCTTTCTGTCAATTTATAAATCATGACAAAGGTGAGTAATCATTTTTATTTCAAAATTCCATAATTGAGATAAACCTTGAATTCAAATCAAAGTAATTTTAATCAAGGTTCATATCATATGCAATACATTACGTAGAAAGCATAAGTATTGCATGCATCATTTTAGCAACAAATCGTAGCATTTCATCACATGGCAAGATATCATCAAGTAGAATTACGATGCAAGTTCTTCATATCTTAACATGATGAAAATACTTATAGTATCAATTCATATATTTCTCCCCCTTTATCATCAACAAAAGGAGTAGTAGCTCTAGCTATTTTAAAATATATGCAAGTTTTTATAACATGAAGCTATATTTTCATCACAACATATAAGCACAAAAGCATAGCAAGATTCTTAGGTTCAATCATGGCAATTCAACACTTGCTTCATGTGCAAGATTGCACTTGCTTTTCTTTGCATGTTCTAACTAGCAAAAGCTTTCTCCCCTTTGTTTTTGTCGAAAAGAAGGGAGAAATCAATGGCCAAAAATTTTAATTATTATACAGGCCATATTACAAAATCTTGTCATGATATCAAGAAAGTTCAAGAAGGACATGATCCATTCAACAAATCCTTTTAATAGGGCAAAGGAATTATATAACCAAGAATCATAATTAAAATATTTCAATATCATAGATCAAGTCATGATTCGTGATTCATCATAAAGCAAATTAATTTTCAGTCATCACATAAGGCATTTAAAGAATTTTTGAAACATAGAAGAATGATTAATTTAAGCATGTAATGTTTCAATCAAAATCAAGTCATGAATACCAATACTTTCATATTGTGAGTATCAATTCATGAATACCAAAAGATATTATTTGTGATTTCAATTTTGCAAGATCATGATTATGATTTAGACGTAACTTATTCAAATCAAATCGTCAACTTGAAACTCATAATCAAGTCATTAAAATTAATTTCGAAATTCACAAAATATCATGAAATCAAAAGACAAGTTGCATTTCATTTGAAGAACTCCTTTTTGATAAATGTAGGGAGCATAATGAACGATCTTGATTTATAAAGAGCTTCATGTTATAATTATCAAGATCATGATTTTAATAATTATTCTCTTTAGCAAAGAATCACAAAAGCACTTTATTTTTGCATAAGAAATCTCATTGTATTATGATTTATAAATTCTTTTTCTGCACATGAATCATAGGAGATATGTATGTGAAACAAATCTTTGCAAGCAAAGACACTATCATTCATATTTCAAGATGGAATTTATAAGTAGGAATCATTTCATCAAATCCATTTTAGAAAAATATTTTTCAAAATTGTATGAGAAAATCCGATTGTTAGGATACCAATTGTTAAGTGAATCCGAAAATGAAATTAGTACTTTCATGCATTCGGATAAGATTTTGCTATAGATTTTCAAGTTCAATTATGAAGATAAAACATGCTCATGATCATAAAAAATTATGTATCCAAAACATATAATTTCCAACATGTTATAGTGTAAAATCATCATGGCAATTAAGTGTTTTGAACATTGAATCAAGAATGTCCGAAAAATGATCTTAACATGTTCATGCATTCGAGCACATTTTTGCCATAGTTTTTCAAATATACTCATGAGAATAACACATGCTTATCATCGGCTTAAAATCTCATGCATAAAATTGTTAATCAAAATATTTAATTTCATCATTATGCATTTCTTCAAATCAAACATGATCTTTAATCAAAATCGAGAAATAACAATGGAAATCAACGTAATACACATTATTACTTCTTAACCATGATTTCATATTTTCAATCAAGATCATTTTATTTGTTTATCATAAAATATGCAATATTATCATTTTCGAAATTACTTAGTATGATCATAATAATTTTTTTTTTAACATGTAATTTTTAAGAAAATTAATTCTAAACTTAAAAGAGAAAATACATCATGAAAGCATCAAGTAATTTCAAAATAAATTAGGAGGATTTCGATTACCTCATCATTGTAGGCTGTTAAGGCGTAGTTTGCCGCCTTGCTTTTGTTGACTTTCTCTTCTTCGGAGGAGCTCGATTCATCCCAATTTTTGTTCTTCTTCTTGCGTTTAAAGCAAGTAGTTCGATTCTTTTTGCTTTTTAATTTTCATTTCATTTGTAGTTTAAGTTCACCATCACTTGAGCTTATGCTCGAGTGGTCTTCAAATGTTCTATGTCCCAAATCCTTCCTGTTCTTTGGAAGGTTGTTTTGTTCATAATTGTCCTCATCACTTGAGTCATCGCTCAAGTGGCATTCATTTGTCTAGAGTTCCAAATCCTTCCTATTCTTTGGAAGGTGATTGTGTTCAACATGTTCATCATGTGCATTGTGCACCATTTAATATGTCATCAATGAACCAATTAGTTCTTCAAATGGTAAGTTGTTTAGGTTTTTAGATTCTTGTATTGCAGTTACTTTTGAATCCCACTTCTTAGAAAGAGAACGCAAAATCTTGTTTACGAGTTCAAAGTCCGAAAAATATTTTCCAAGAGCTCTTAAACTATTGACGACATCCGTGAAACGGGTGTACATGTCGCCTATAGTCTCGCTTGGTTGCATTCGAAAAAGCTCGAAATCATGCAATAAAAAGTTAACTTTCGAGTCTTTGACACTACTAGTTCCCTCGTGCATGATTTTAAGTGTTCGCCAAATGTCAAAAGCTGTTTTGCACGTAGAAATCCGATTGAACTCATTTTTGTCCAAAGCGCAAAATAAGGCATTCATAGCCTTTGCGTTTAAAGAGAAATACTTCTTCTCCAAATCCGACCATTCGTTCGTCGGTTTAGAGGGAAGTTGAAAACTGTTTTCAACGATATTCCATAAATCCAGATTTAGAGAAATCAAGAAAACTCTCATTCGAGTTTTACAATAAGTATAGTCCAATCCGTTAAAGAACGGTGGACGACAGACCGAAAAGCCCTCTTGAAGAGCCATTTCTCTTGGGTGTAAATCCGAAATGAGAAATACCCTGCTCTGATACCAATTGTTAGGATCGAGAGCACTAAGAGGGGGGGGGGTGAATTAGTGCAGCGGAAATCTTTCAGCGATTAAAAATGAAAGCTGCGTTCGTTTGATAAAAACTATTTTGATGCAAAAGCCGATTCTAAGAATACTTATGATTAAGTGCAGTTTATGTCTAAACACAGTTTACGTCTAAACGCAGTTTACGCAGTTTGCATCTAAATGCAGTTTGCGTCTAAATGCAGATTGCGTTTAAGCGCAGTTTGCGTCTAAGCGCAGTTTGCATCTAAGATCAGATTGCGTCTAAGCACAGTGCAGTTTGCGTCTAAAGATCAGATTGCATCTAAGCGCAGTGCAGTTTGCGTCTAAACGTAGTTTTACGTATAAACACAGTTTTACGTCTAAACGTAGTTTTACGTCTAAACGCAGTTTGCGTCTAAACGCAGTTTTACGTCTAAACGTAGTTTTACGTCTAAACGCAGTTTGCGTCTAAACGCAGTTTTACGTCTAAACGTAGTTTTATGTTTAAAAGTAGTTTACATCTAAAACATAGTTTTACAGGGATCTGAACTTAGAAACTTCGTTCGTAAAAGCGCAGAAGACAGTTTTGCAGAATCAAAACGTAAACGTAAACTGTAATGTATGAAAACACCGATTTACGTCTGAATGCAGATTCGGAAAGATCAGCACTTAGAAACTTGTTCGTAAAGGCGCAGAGAGCAGTAGCTATGTAGGAGGTTTGCAGTAATGATAAAGTGCTCAAAATAAACGCAAACCAGAGATTTAGAGTGGTTTGATCAGTCTTGACCTACTCCACTTTTGGCTTCCTCCACCGACGAGGTCACCGACGTCAACTAGAGGCCTTCCTTCAATAGGCAAAGGCCAACTGCCCTTTTACAGATTCACTCCTTTTGATGGGCTCAGGAGACAACCCTTACAGGACCTTTCTCTCCTCTCTTTACAACTCAAGACTTGAAGAACAGGAAGAGGAGAACTTTAGGACTTTACACAAATTTGAGCTCTTAGAATCACAGAAAAGATCAAGAATTCGGTGTAGGTCTGTATCTTTTCAGTGCTGAATGGGTGGGGTATTTATAGGCCCCAACCCAATTCAAATTTGGAGCTCAAAACGATCAAATCCCGGAATTCCGGGATCAGGCAGTTGCACCTCCTGACTGGAGAGGTTGCACCGCCTGGCAGAGCTCGAAGACTAAGCTCAGGCGGTTGCACCTCTGTGTCAGGGGCGGTTGCACCGCCTGAGTCTGGCTCGGAGACTGAGCCCCAGGCGGTGCCACCTCTTGACTGAGGCGGTTGCACCTCTCTGCCAGAGCTCGAAGACCGAGCTCAGGCGGTGCCACCTCTCTGTAAGGGAGGTTGCACCGCCCAGTCTTGCTCGAAGACTGAGCTCAGGCGGTGCCACCTCCTGCCTGGGGCGGTTGCACCCCCCAGCTTCGCTGGGAGATCCTCTCCTGGGCGGTGCCACCTCCAACCCTGGCGATGCCACCTCTTTCACTATTTCAGCTCACTTGGTTTGGCTCCAAACTTGGTCCAAACCAGTCCGAACTTGGGCCTAATTGACCCCTACTTGGGTTATAGGATTAACACCTAATCCTAACCCTAATTAACGTGCTAACTATGATTTTAAAGATATTTTCTAAGCTATTACAAAGTCCGCAAGTCAAGACTTCTTCTGGCGAGCTTTCGGCAAACTTCCGGCGGTCTTCCGATGAACTCTCGGAAACCATTCTGCGGACTCCCGGCAAGCTCCTAGACTTCACAATTTGATCTTAGCGAGTTCCAACGAGCTTCTTCGGCAAGCTCCGATCTTTCTTGGCGAGCTCCGCATACTTCCAACGAACCTTCCGGCGAGCTTCCGAAAATCCTTCGGCAAGCTCCCAACTCATTCTCGGCTAGTTCCGGTAGCATTCCCGATGAACCTTCGGACTTCCGTCGAACTCTCGAACTTGCAACAAATCCTTCGCGCTTGACTCCGACACTTTGTTTCGCTTTATGTCTTCATCGTTATCATAGTTAATCCTGCACAATTAAAGCAAAACTTCGATCGAGACAATTAATCCTAAGCAATTAACCAAGTTGTCTGGCATGTCATTGGTCCCTCGACGCTTCGTCTGATTCTTCGGCGCATCGTCCTCTCCTGCGGCCTATTGCCCAATTGGCCAATTGACTCCGCAACTCCGATATCCTTGGCACAATAACCGCTCTTCTTGGCCCGATGCCCGAGTCCACTGCCCGAAGCCTTCTGTCGATATGTCGACCGATCTACCGGCCCGACGTCCAATCTTCTGACATGTTCCTCCGGCACAACATGATTTTCCTGCTTTAATTGTCTCATCCTGATCAAAGCATCCTGCGTCACTCAAAATGCATATTAAATCATAAACATATATCAAGTAGTTTCATTATCAAAATACGAGATTCAACAATATCCGACGGAGCCCTTGTCTTATTGGATGCAGATCCAATACCCACTAGGGGAGGACCCATTAGGGTTTGACAAGGGACCTCTATAAATAGGAGGGATTCAAAGCCTCATAGGCTAGAGCCTTTGCTTGTCTTTCTTATTCTCCTTTCCCTCTCCACCTCAGAGTAGGCCTAGAGTTTTGAGGAGCGTCGTCGTAACCTTGCTGTGTGGATCACCGCTAGAGAGAAGGATGCTTGACCTCCTTCACCCTCTCCTAAGGATCTGCAAGGAAATAGGGATATACGACCTCCCTAGGTAACATAATCTATTCTATACGCAGTTTTCAGTTTCGCGGATTTTGCGCACCAATCTTCGCACGACGACGAACATCTCTTTGGGAATCGAGGATTTTGTTTTCTTGTTCTTCCGCTGCGCATGTGATGTCGCCCCTAAGATTTCCCAACAGGTACCATTGCTTAGGGGCTAGTGCTAGGTGGTACCATCACCCACACTAGCAGTATGTTAGGACTCTAGCTAGGAGAGTCCTAATTGAGAGGGACATTCTGTTAGGACTCTAGCTAGGAGAGTCCTATTTGAGAGGGAGAGTCCTAATTGAGAGGGACATTCTGTTAAGACTCTAGCTAGGAGAGTCCTAATTGAGAGGGAGAGTCCTAATTGGGAGGGACATTCTGTTAGGACTCTAGCTAGGAGAGTCCTAATTGAGAGGGACATTCATGTAGGAGGTTTTTTCTTAGAGAAGAATTAGGAGTTGTAAGGGAATATGAGTCTTGAGTAGGAGTCATATTAGGAGTTAGGGTTTAGAAGCCCTATAAATAGCCATGTATTTCTTCTCTTTTGATAGACAATAGATGAATCTTTTCTGCAGCCTTTGAGTAGCAATTTGGAGGGAGGAACCCCTATAGAGTTCCAAGGAGGTCGATCCCCTAAAGAGATCAACCCCAAGTTTATAATCTGCAAGGGTTCTAACACCTGGTATCAGAGCAGCGTTCTTGGTGTCTCGCTGCCCTTCCACTGCCATCCATCAACCCTCTACAACCGCTCAAAGCAATTCCCATAATTGCTTAAAAGATCATCACCAAATTCCACCGTCATCTCCACCACCGCAGATCATCCTTTGATTTCCCCGTGAATTGCAACAGGTTCTAGTTTCCTACCTTACTGCTGCTGCAATTTAGTTATCCCTATTCGAAAATCCAAAAAAAAAAAAAAATCGTTCCTATATTGCTGCAAATTTTCATCGTAAGTTGCTGAAATTTTTTTACGAGAATTCTGCTATCGAAACTTACACCAATTTTCTTGCTGTTACTGCTGAAATTTTCTTGATTAAATTGGACATCCTTGCTGTCATATAAACTGAGATATTGCTGTCAATTCCCTCCTCAAATCTCTTAAATTTTTGTAGAGATTTCATCGAGAAACCGCTGTTTCTTCGACGATAATTCTGCTCTTATAAGACAACACAATTCTGCAGTAAACTTTCACGGATTTCTATCAAACCTATACATGCCTTTAACCCGTCAACAAAAGAGAGATCTTAATATCACAGATTTGGAGTCATATACTATGGCATCTGAGGAGGCAATCAATGCAAAATTTGAAGACTTTGAGGCACGAATGGAGGATAAGATTCAGACTCTCCTTACCGAATTCAGTTTGGGCCGACCACCAAGCCCGAAGAAATCACATCAAGGAGAGAGCTCTAACCAATCACATCATTCCCAAAGAGATGAATTCCAAGAGAGGGGAGGCTCTATGACCGACCCCAACTATTTGCGCATGAGAGTGGACTTCCCTAGATGGGAAGAAGGAGACCCAATTGGTTGGATCTCGCGTGCGGAGTGATATTTTCGGTACCATAAAACTGCGGATGCATCCATGGTAGAAATTGCAGCTATACATCTTGAAGGGGATGCTATACAATGGTTTGACTGGTTTGAACACACTTATGGAGTCCTTTCATGGCGACAATTCAAAGAAGGACTACTGATCCGCTTCGGACCAACTTATTACGAGAACATTGACGGACAACTAGCAAAGATCCGACAAACTTCCATCATTCAGGAGTACTAGACCAGGTTTGAAAGGTTATCTAATCAAACTCGTGATTGGTCTGAAAAACAGTTATTGGGGACCTTTATTGAGGGCTTAAAGCCGGAGATCCGGGGAGAAGTTAAGGCACGACAACCTTACATGCTTATGGCAGCCCGGAGGACTAGGATCACTCCACGACCTACAATACTAAAGCCCTCAGCCCCCCCTACTATCAACCGAGTCCCTGTACCAAAAAGGTTAACAAGAGAAGAACTTCGGGAGCGATCTGCGAAGGGGTTATGTTGGCATTGCGACGAGCCGTGGAGCCGCGAGCATCGCTGTAAAAAAGGTAGACTTCTTATGATTGAACCAGCAGAAGAAGAGGTCATTGAACATCTAGAAGAGAGCCATGAACATGAAGAAGAAGATATGGAAGAAGAGCCACAGCCGACCGACATTATGGTATACGCACTAGCTGGCTACTCATATCCGCAAACGATGAAAGTTGGAGGCCTTCTCAAACAACAACCGATCACTGTTCTCTTCGACACGGGTAGCACTAATAACTTCCTAAATAGTAAGGTTGCTGCTCAGATGATACTGCATATTGAAGGTTGCAGCAAGTTCGATGTAAAGGTTGCCGACGACAGAATCCTAAAGTGCGACCAAAGATGCCCGCGGGTGAAACTATTACTGCAAGACCAAGAAATTATCACCGATTTCTTCCTCCTACCAATCGATGACTATGAGGCAGTGCTTGGTGCTAGTCATAAGTGCCCAGCAAGCCAATCACGTGAGTGATGGCACGTGTGACTTGATACAGAATCTTTTTGCTTATTATATTTTTGGCGTATATCACTTTATAACTATTGCATAAATGCATATGTATAGTGATGTCCTTGGATTTGTGCAATGGGAATCGGATCGTGATGAGATCACGATAATGAGATCGATTCACCTTTAAACACATATCCTAAATAATCCCGGTCATAGGTTACTCGAGAGGGACATTGTGATAACCGGATAGACTGGTGTGCTGTATACCCGTCCATATGATGGATGCAGCTGGTCTCATAGCTGCTCGTGTAGGGACACTAGGGATACAGTACAGGTGCTCATTGGAGAATGAGTTCACTGATTGATCCGCTTACGGAATGCTGGATGGTTGATGATGCCTTATTGTCAGACAACGATTCCGTAGTCCTAGTGGTGTATCTGGTTCTTAGACTTGAGACACCAAGGATGTCCTGTATGAGTGCTCCACTCTTTGATACCAGACTTATAGGTTTGGCTGTTCCCAGATCTAGTACAGCTGGTCATTGGGAGTGGTAGTCGACCTTACGAGGGCTATTGAGTGTCGATAGAGGATCATCCACTCTCGGTATCATGAGAGGAATATCCCATGTGTTCTTGCTCAGACAAATCCCTGGCCAGGGTCATTCGGGTTGAGAGAGAAAGAGTTCTCCGGGAGAATCCGATTAGAGCGAGACTCGAGTAGAAACCGTATGGGTCTGACAGCACCATGCTCGATATACGGTCTCTGGGATATTAGATGGATGAGGGACTATAGGTACATGGTAACTGAGGACAGACAGGTCCAATGGATTGGATTCCCCTGTATCGTCTGGGGACTACGGCGTAGTGGCCTAGTACTTCCGTAGTCGATGAGTCGAGTGAATTATTACAGAGATAATAATTCACTTAGTTAGAAGGAGTTCTGACAGGTATGACTCACGGCCAGCTCGATATTGGGCCTAGAGGGTCACACACATATGTAGGCATTGCGATGAGTAGAGGTTCGGATATGAGATATCCGACGGAGCCCTTGTCTTATTGGATGCAGATCCAATACCCACTAGGGAAAGGACCCATTAGGGTTTTGACACGGGATCTCTATAAATAGGAGGGATTCACAGCCTCATAGGCTAGAGTCTTTGCTTGCCCTTCCTATTCTCCTCTCCCTCTCCACCTCAGAGTAGGCCTGGAGTTTTGAGGAGCGTCGTCGCAACCCTGCTGTGTGGATCACCGCTAGAGAGGAGGACGCTTGACCTCCTTCACCCTCTCCTGAGGATCTGCAAGGAAACAGGGATATACGATCTCCCTAGGTAACACAATCTCTATACGCAGTTTTGTGTTTTGCGGATTTTGCGCACCAATCTTCGCACGACGACGAACATCTTTTTGGGAATCGGGGATTTTTGTTTTCTTGTTCTTCCGCTGCGCATATGATGTCGCCCCCCATGATTTCCCAACAGTGGTATCAGAGCCAGGTTGTTCGTGCAAATGATTGGTTTTGAACTGCGTGTGTTGTGTTTAGGAAGAATATTGACGTCAAAATCGTTGACGCAAAAGCGAGAAAGGGCAGCAACAGTTGCTTCCCTCGATCTGCGTGCGTGAAGCGCAACCGAAGGCGGGCAGCGCAGGGGCTGCGTCTGCAGCAGCCGGCCGGCGGCCTGTTTGCAGCAGGCTTGCTGCCGGCGGGGCTGGCAACCCACGGGCAGAGGCGCTGCAGGGCAGCGGCGCCTGCCGCCGAAAGGAAGCGGCGCCTGCCGCCGCAGGGCAGCGACGCGCGACGCCTGCCGCCGCTGCTCCCGCGGGCGAAACCCCCCCACAGGGGCGGCCGCCCGGCGGTACAGCACCGCCTGCGGAGGCAGCGGTGCCCGAAGGGGGCGCCCACCCACAGCGGCATCGCCGCCAGCGGGCGTGCCGCCTGCAGGCGAGGGCAGCGCCCTCGCCCCGCCGCACAGGCCGCCGCCAGCAGGGTGGTGGCGGTGGCAGCGGCAGCAGTAAGAGGGAATTAGGGTTTTATGGGAAAAAGACAATTTTGCCCCTCGGAATTTAAGAAATTCCAGTTTCTATCTTTTGTCCAAATTACGAAAATACCCTTAGGAATTTAGAAATTCCCTACATGTCCCTGATTTCAGAAAATATTAATTAATTAAAAGGTTTAGTTGATTATTATTTTTATTATTATCTAGTAGTCCTACATGATGATGATTATTTATACATGTGATGTATGATGTGTGGACGGATGATCATGGACCGTGTGATGTGTGTACTTGTGATTATTGTTATTGAGGTCTACGAACCTCCATTATATTTCTCGTTTATTGTCGGGCCTGCGTGCCTATGATTAAGTTGTAATCACATGAGGAGGCGCAGCGGGAGCGTGGATGCGATAGCGGGACCCACGAGACGGACGATCGTGATGCATGGAGATGCATCAAGATGTCGACGAAACCGACGAGGACGAGATGGACGATCACAGGGCATGGAGATGCACCGTTGCACACATAGATCTTGATGTGAGTGATTAGGCCTACTGGCTCGGGCCTAATCATATTAGGTTGTAGTCCATGATCATCTGGTGTGATTGCTTATACACATACTAGATATATATATATATTTGCATGCGATGTAGATATATATTAAATATGTATATGTGTGACATGTCATATTAGGAGACCAAATTATAGAAACATCTCTCGATAATATTAAGTCGGTAAACGTGAGGCAATTAGATTGACCCACGTGGCCTTCCATCGTTATGAGTAGGAACCGATTCCCGGTGTAGGTTGAGTTGGTCGAGTCCCTCGAGACTCACCTATATCGCGATTCGCTATCTTGCTTACGACATAGAGATGTCACCGATGACCTGAGGACATGGTATGCTTGGTCGAGTCCCTCGAGGGTATATCATCAAATCAGACTCATCTTGTAACGAAGGTGTTGACTTAACCGAGCATCATGGTTGGTCGAGTCCCTCGAGGCCATGGTGATTCGGAGGCCGAACAGGACGGGAATCACAAGGAGTTGTGATCGGCAAGAGTTGCCTACCTTTTAGGCTTAGTGTGATTGGTCGAGTCCCTCGAGGTTACACTAAGACGCTAATTGGATCCTGATCCCCACTAGAAGTCTGCTGGAGACTTCCGTTTCACGTGCTGAGGGTGTCGCGTGACTCGTTAGGAAAATAGTGGGAGCATATTAAGATAGAAGTCCATATCTTGATAGTTTATTTCTTGCAAAATCTGCATGTTATTCATTTTTGCTACATCTTTATTTTCAGAAAATGTCGCTTTCAAATCCCTTACGTGGCATACTTGATGTCAACCGCCTCACTGGTCCAAATTATACGGACTGGCTCCGTAACTTGAGAATTGTTCTCACAGCGGAGAAAATCGTGTACGTCCTTGATACAGTGATGCCTACGCCCGAAGAAGGGGCAAGCGAGGATGAGATCGCTCGCTACGTGAAGTACATTGATGACTCCACTCTTGCTCAGTGCTATATGTTGGGCTCTATGACTCCAGAGTTACAGAGACAACATGAAAAGATGGATGCCAGATCCATTCTCCTACATGTCCGTAAATTGTTTGAGGAACAGGGAAGGACTCAACGATATGAGATATCCAAGAGCCTTTTCCGCGCTAGGATGACTGAGGGGACACCGGTTCAGAACCATGTCCTAAAGATGATTGAGTGGATAGAGAAACTCACAGGTCTAGGAATGGTCCTAGAGGATAACTTGTGTGTGGACATTGTGCTTCAGTCCCTACCAGATTCCTTTTCACAGTTTATAATGAACTTTAATATGAACAAGCTTGAGGTGACTCTCCCAGAGCTCCTCAATATGTTGAGGGAGGCAGAGAGTACTATTAAGAAAGAGAAGCCAGTTCTCTACACTGGTGAGACCAGAAAGAAAAGGAAAGCAGAAAGGTCCCTTAAGAAGGGAAAGGGCAAGGGCAAACAAGGTAAAGCAAAGGTTGCTAAGAAAGACCCAACAAAGGACAAAGGCCAGTGCTTCCACTGTGGTAAAGATGGGCACTGGAAGAGAAACTGCAAAGAGTACCTTGCAGAAAGGGCGAAACAAAAGCTTGATGAAGCTTCAGGTACATTCATGATCGGTCTCCATTTGTCAGACTCTTATGATAACACATGGGTATTAGATACCGGTAGTGCTTATCATATATGTAATTCGTTGCAGGTTCTGGCAAGGCCTAGGAGACTAGAGAGAGGCGAGATGGACCTCAAGATGGGTAATGGAGCAAAAGTTGCTGTTTTAGCTGTTGGCGAGGTCGCCCTACATCTGCCTAGTGGAGCTTTTATTGCATTAGATGCATGTTATTTTGTTCCTTCTATTATCAAAAACATTATCTCCATTTCATGTTTAACAGTTAGTGGATATAAATTTGTTTTTGAGAACAATGGTTGTTCGATATTATTAGATGATAAGATCATCACGAAAGGAACATTGCATAATGGTTTATTTATGTTAGACACCACTCCACATATCATGAATATAAATATGTCCAAAAGGAAACGAGATGAGTTGAACAGTGCATACCTGTGGCATTGTAGGCTAGGTCACATCCATGAAAGAATGATTCAAAAGTTGCTAAATGATGGATATCTAGATCCATTCGACTATGTGTCATATGCAACTTGTGAGCCTTGCATTCGTGGAAAACTGACCAACTCTCCATTTAGTGGAACTGGAGAGAGAGCCACTGAGTTGTTGGAACTCATACATAGTGATGTATGTGGACCCATGTCAACTCATGCCATTGGAGGTTACTCCTACTTCATTACATTTACTGATGATTTCTCAAGGTATGGATATGTGTACTTAATGAAGTACAAGTCCGAGGCCTTTGAGAAATTCAGAGAGTATAAGAATGAGGTGGAAAACCAGACTGAAAAGAGTATCAAAACTCTTCGATCAGATCGAGGAGGTGAGTACTTAAGTACAGAGTTTACTCACTTCCTCAAGGACCATGGGATATTATCCCAATGGACACCTCCTTATACACCTCAGCTCAATGGTGTCTCTGAAAGGAGAAATCGTACATTATTAGATATGGTACGGTCCATGATGAGTTTCGCTGACCTACCCATCTCATTCTGGGGATATGCCCTAGAAATCGCAGCTTACCTTCTGAACAGAGTTCCAACTAAGTCGGTGGTGTCTACACCATATGAGATATGGAAAGGGAAGAAGCCTGATCTTAAAGTAGTTAAGATTTGGGGCTGCTCTGCCCATGTTAAAAGACACAACCCCGATAAGTTAGAATCAAGGACAGGGCGATGTAAATTTGTGGGATACCCCAAGGAAACTTGTGGGTATTACTTCTATCATCTCGAGGACCAAAAGGTCTTTGTAGCTAAGAGAGCAGTGTTCCTTGAGAAGGAACACATTCTTGACGGAGACAGTGGGAGAATGATAGAATTGAGCGAGGTTGGAGAACCAAGCTCAAGCACCACTCTACAGCCCGAGTCTGTTCAGGTATCTAATACACAAGTTTCAACTTTACGCAGGTCTGATAGAGTATCCCATCCTCCTGAGAGATATGTGGGACATATTAGAGCAGAGGATGTAGAGGATATTGATCCTCAGACCTACGAGGAGGCTATTATGAGTATAGACTCCGGGAAGTGGAAAGAAGCCATGAATTCTGAGATGGATTCTATGTACTCCAATAAGGTTTGGAACCTAGTTGATGCACCCGAAGGTATTGTACCCATCGGTTGCAAGTGGATCTTTAAGAAAAAGATCGGAGTAGATGGAAAGGTAGAGACCTATAAAGCAAGGCTAGTGGCTAAGGGGTATCGTCAAAGGCAAGGTGTTGACTACGACGAAACTTTCTCACCCGTAGCAATGCTAAAATCCATCAGAATTCTATTGGCTATTGCAGCACACTATGATTATGAGATCTGGCAGATGGATGTGAAAACCGCATTCCTCAACGGGAACCTAGAGGAGGAGGTGTATATGATGCAACCTGAGGGATTCGTGTCCAAGAACTGCCCAGATAAGGTGTGTAGGTTGCTTAGATCCATTTATGGACTAAAGCAAGCTTCCCGAAGTTGGAACATAAGATTTGATGAGGCAATCAGATCTTATGACTTCGTTAAGAACGAAGATGAGCCTTGTGTGTACAGGAAGGTAAGTGGGAGCGCTATCACCTTTTTGGTGTTATATGTGGATGACATCCTCATCATTGGGAATGATGTAGGAATGCTATCCATAATAAAGACTTGGTTATCTAGACACTTCTCCATAAAGGACTTAGGGGAAGCATCCTATATCTTGGGGATTAGAATCTATAGAGATAGATCCAAGAGGATGCTTGGCTTGTCCCAGTCCAGGTACATAGAAATCATTGTCAAAATGTTTGGCATTGAAAATTCTAAGAAAGGGCGAACATGGATATGATACCTTATGCCTTAGCAATATGGTATATCATGTATGCCATGCTATGTACTAGGCCTGATATAGCGCATGCTCTGAGTGTCACGAGCAGGTATCAGGCGGATCCAGGCTTGGAGCATTGGAAAGCAGTAAAGTGTATCCTTAAGTACTTGAGAAGGACTAAGGATTTTTTACTAGTATATGGAGGTAATAGCCTTAAGGTTGAAGGCTTCACTGACTCAAGTTTTCAGTCTGATGTCGATGATAGCAAGTCGAATTCAGGGTATGTGTACACCTTGAATGGAGGAGCAGTGTGCTGGAAGAGTTCCAAGCAAGATACCACTGCTGACTCGACCACAGAGGCGGAGTACATTGCTGCATCAGATGCAGCAAAGGAGGGAGTCTGGTTGAAGAAGTTCATCACAGATTTGGGAGTCGTGCCGGATAGTGAGGAGCCGATTTCCCTATATTGCGACAACAATGGGGCAATTGCTCAAGCGAAGGAACCTAGGTCTCATCAGAAATCTAAGCATGTTCTGAGGAGGTTCCACCTTATCAGAGAGATCGTGACCCGAGGAGATGTAGCAGTGGAAAGAGTTCCATCCGAAGATAACATTGCAGATCCACTAACAAAGCAATTGTCTCAGATTGTCTTTGAGCGTCACAGGGGTCTGATGGGGATCAGACACATAGGTGATTGGCTTTAGGTCAAGTGGGAGATTGCTAGTCATAAGTGCCCAGCAAGCCAATCACGTGAGTGATGGCACGTGTGACTTGATACAGAATCTTTTTGCTTATTATATTTTTGGCGTATATCACTTTATAACTATTGCATAAATGCATATGTATAGTGATGTCCTTGGATTTGTGCAATGGGAATCGGATCGTGATGAGATCACGATAATGAGATCGATTCACCTTTAAACACATATCCTAAATAATCCCGGTCATAGGTTACTCGAGAGGGACATTGTGATAACCGGATAGACTGGTGTGCTGTATACCCGTCCATATGATGGATGCAGCTGGTCTCATAGCTGCTCGTGTAGGGACACTAGGGATACAGTACAGGTGCTCATTGGAGAATGAGTTCACTGATTGATCCGCTTACGGAATGCTGGATGGTTGATGATGCCTTATTGTCAGACAACGATTCCGTAGTCCTAGTGGTGTATCTGGTTCTTAGACTTGAGACACCAAGGATGTCCTGTATGAGTGCTCCACTCTTTGATACCAGACTTATAGGTTTGGCTGTTCCCAGATCTAGTACAGCTGGTCATTGGGAGTGGTAGTCGACCTTACGAGGGCTATTGAGTGTCGATAGAGGATCATCCACTCTCGGTATCATGAGAGGAATATCCCATGTGTTCTTGCTCAGACAAATCCCTGGCCAGGGTCATTCGGGTTGAGAGAGAAAGAGTTCTCCGGGAGAATCCGATTAGAGCGAGACTCGAGTAGAAACCGTATGGGTCTGACAGCACCATGCTCGATATACGGTCTCTGGGATATTAGATGGATGAGGGACTATAGGTACATGGTAACTGAGGACAGACAGGTCCAATGGATTGGATTCCCCTGTATCGTCTGGGGACTACGGCGTAGTGGCCTAGTACTTCCGTAGTCGATGAGTCGAGTGAATTATTACAGAGATAATAATTCACTTAGTTAGAAGGAGTTCTGACAGGTATGACTCACGGCCAGCTCGATATTGGGCCTAGAGGGTCACACACATATGGTAGGCATTGCGATGAGTAGAGGTTCGGATATGAGATATCCGACGGAGCCCTTGTCTTATTGGATGCAGATCCAATACCCACTAGGGAAAGGACCCATTAGGGTTTTGACACGGGATCTCTATAAATAGGAGGGATTCACAGCCTCATAGGCTAGAGTCTTTGCTTGCCCTTCCTATTCTCCTCTCCCTCTCCACCTCAGAGTAGGCCTGGAGTTTTGAGGAGCGTCGTCGCAACCCTGCTGTGTGGATCACCGCTAGAGAGGAGGACGCTTGACCTCCTTCACCCTCTCCTGAGGATCTGCAAGGAAACAGGGATATACGATCTCCCTAGGTAACACAATCTCTATACGCAGTTTTGTGTTTTGCGGATTTTGCGCACCAATCTTCGCACGACGACGAACATCTTTTTGGGAATCGGGGATTTTTGTTTTCTTGTTCTTCCGCTGCGCATATGATGTCGCCCCCCATGATTTCCCAACACTTGGTATAGAATGACTGACTACACTAGGTGATGTCTCTTGGAACTTTTCTAAATTAATTATGAAATTCTACTGTAAGGGCAAACAGATCATCCTACGCGGGAAGCGCGGAAGCAACGTTACCACTGTTTCGACCCAACGAATGGAGAAAGTTTTGCACAAGGTAAATAGTGGCTTTTTGATGCATCTCCAGCCACAACAAGAAGAGAAGAAAATAGAAATTGAAGATCAAAATCTTGCCCAATTGCTTACTGAATTTGCCGACATATTTGCTGAACCGCGCGGTCTTCCTCCTTCTCGGCAACATGACCATCGAATTCCAATCCTTCCGGGCAAGCCACCAGCGAACACTCGACCGTACCAATATCCTCACCTCCAGAAAGATGAAATTGAAAAGATCGTAAAGGAGATGCTTGAAACAGGGGTGATTCGGCCAAGTTGCAGCCCCTATTCCTCACCTGTGCTACTTGTATGCAAGAAGGACGGAACTTGGCGGATGTGCATCGACTACCGAGCTTTAAATGGCATCACCGTCAAGGACAAGTACCCAATACTAGTGGTGGATGAACTTCTTGATGAATTAAAAGGAGCTCGAGTCTTCACGAAGTTGGACCTCCGATCCGGTTACCACCAAATTCGGGTATGTGACGATGACATTCCAAAAACTGCATTTCGCACACATAATGGCCATTATGAATTCTTGGTAATGCCTTTTGGACTCACTAATGCTCCTTCAACCTTTCAAAGTCTCATGAATGATATTTTTCGAACCTTTCATCATAAATTTGTGCTGGTATTTTTCAATGATATTCTCGTTTACAGCCCTTCTCTTGAGACTCACTTTCAGCATTTACGGATTGTTTTGACGATCCTTCAGGAGAATACTCTTTTTGTAAAGCAACCAAAGTGTAGCTTTCTCGAACAAAAAGTAGAGTACCTTGGGCATATAATATCAGAAGGAGTGGCAGTAGACCCAACAAAAATTGAGGCAATGCAAGGCTGGCCGAAACCTACAAACGTGAAATTACTACGGGGGTTCCTTGGACTAACAGGCTACTACCGAAAATTTGTTAAGGACTATGGGAAGATCAGTGCACCACTCACTTCTTTACTGAAAAAAGATGCTTTCCAATGGTCGGACAAAGCCTCTGCTACATTCGACAAACTTAAAGCAGCCATGACAACGACGCCGGTGCTTGCGCTACCAGATTTCAATAGACCCTTCATCATTGAGGCCGACGCATCTGGAGTCGGAATTGGAGCCGTTCTCATGCAATATGGTCGACCACTCGCATACACTAGCAAGGCATTATCTCCCTCCCATCAAAACATGTCAGTATATGATAAGGAGATGCTTGCCATTGTACACGCAGTAACGAGGTGGAGACCCTACCTGATCGGCCGGCGATTTCAAATTAAAACTGATCATAAAAGCCTCAAGTACTTTTTGGAGCAAAAGATATCATCCCCTGAGCAGCAAAAATGGGTAACCAAACTTCTTGGATTTGATTATGAAATTATTTACAAAAAGGGGAAAGAAAACGTTGTTGCAGATGCACTCTCACGGCTACCTGAACAAGCTAAGGTTTCAGCCATCTCCCTTCCTACCACCAGTCTCCTCGAGGATATTAGAGAAGAATGGAAGAAGGATCCAGAGATTAGCAACATCATAAAAAAATTGGAGGAGGATCCAAGTGCAATAGCCCACTACACCTGGGATTCGAGGGATCTACGCTACAAAGGTCGCATTGTGCTTATACCTGACTCCCCTTGCATCACAATCATTTTGCATGAAATGCACTCCATACCTTCAGCAGGGCACTCTGGATTCCTAAGAACCTACAAAAGAGTGAAGCAAAATTTTTATTGGAGAGGGATGAAAAAAATTATTGCTGAATATGTGGCACAATATGATGTATGTTAATAGCATAAGGGTGAAATTATGGCAAATCCAGGGAAGCTACAACCACTGCCCATACCAGACTCAGTATGGACTGACATCTCCATGGACTTCATTGAAGGGCTACCATCTTCTAAAGGTAAAAGCACGATTCTCGTGGTGGTTGATCGACTTACGAAATATGCTCATTTTTGTGCTGTGAGAAATCCCTACACTACTACTAGTATTGCCCAGATTTTCATAGAAAATATTGTTAAACTACATGGGATGCCAAGGTCCATCGTTAGTGATTGTGACAGGATCTTCACTAGTAAATTTTGGACCGAGTTATTTCAGTTACAAGGCACCAAACTCAAGATGAGCACAGCGTATCATCCACAAACCGACGGCCAAACAGAGGTAGTAAATAGGTGCTTAGAAACGTACCTCCGGTGTTTCGCTAGCGACCGACCAAAAGAGTGGGCAAAATGGCTTCCCTAGGCCGAATGGTGGTATAATACTACATATCATTCATCTACAAAATGTGCCCCTTATGAAGCATTGTATGGTCGACCAGCCCCTGTGATTCCAAAGTATGTAATTGGCTCGGCCAAGGTAGATCAGGTTGACCAAGAATTGATTGATAGGGACAAACTCTTACAACTGTTAAAAGATAATCTCTCTACTGCTCAAGCCAGAATGAAGCAGCAAGCCGACACACGACGAAGTGAAAGAGAATTTTCAGTAGGAGATTGGGTTTATCTTCACCTACAACCATACAAGCAACTCTCTATCAACACTTGAGCCTCCATGAAGCTAGCCCCACGTTTTTATGGGCCCTATCAGATCACAGAGCATATTGGAGCTGTGGCGTATAGACTTAAATTACCTGAGGATGCCAAAATTCACCCTGTCTTCCACGTATCATGCCTAAAGCCCAAGTTGGGAGAACACGAGTCACCCCAGATCCAACTGCCCAACACAACTGAGGATGGAGTTATTCAAGCCCAACCACAAGCCATCCTCGATCGTAGGATCGTGATGCGTCGCCGATATCCCTCTACTGAAGTACTAGTGCATTGGAATAATCTACCACTTGAAGACGCCACATGGGAACCATATGAGGAGCTGAAGACCTGGTTTCCTGGGTTCATGGAATCTCAGCCTTAAGGACAAGGCTGATTTGAAGAGGGCGGGTCTGTTAGGACTCTAGCTAGGAGAGTCCTAATTGAGAGGGACATTCTGTTAGGACTCTAGCTAGGAGAGTCCTAATTGAGAGGGAGAGTCCTAATTGAGAGGGACATTCTGTTAGGACTCTAGCTAGGAGAGTCCTAATTGAGAGGGAGAGTCCTAATTGGGAGGGACATTATGTTAGGACTCTAGCTAGGAGAGTCCTAATTGAGAGGGACATTCATTAGGAGGTTTTTTCTTAGAGAAGAATTAGGAGTTGTAAGGGAATATGAGTCTTGAGTAGGAGTCCTATTAGAAGTTAGGGTTTAGAAGCCCTATAAATAGCCATGTATTCCTTCTCTTTTGATAGGCAATAGATGAATCTTTTCTGCAGCCTTTGAGCAGCAATTTGGAGGGAGGAACCCCTATAGAGTTCCAAGGAGGCCGATCCCCTAAAGAGATCAACCCCAAGTTTAGAATCTGCAAGGGTTCTAACACGGTACCACCACCTGGCACCCTGCCAGGGGTGGTACAATCGCCCAAACTCACGGTACCATCGCCTGACATAATCTCGAAGATTGTGCCACGACGGTGAGTCTTCTTGGGATACTATTTGGGCATCTTATTGGGCCCAACACAGTTCTTACATGGGCCTAGCTAGCCCCTAATTGGGTTGCCCCAAATCTAAGCCCAATTACGTGCTAATTATAAAATCCTAAGATATAATCTAAGCTAAACAAGTTTCGTAAGTCTATTCTTTCGGCGAGCTTCTGGCGATCTTTCGGCGAACCTCCGACGAACCCTCGGCAATGTTCCGGCGGACTCCCAGCAAGCTCCTAGACTTCACGATGATCTTCTTGGCGAGTTCCAATGAGCTTCTCTGGCAAGCGCCGAGACTTCTCGACTGGTTCCTCCAGAACTTCCGACGAACGTCCGGACTTCCAACGAACTCTTGAACTCCCAACATAATCTCGATCTTGACTCTGGGACTTTATTTTGCTTCATGTCTTGCTATCATAGTTAATCCTGCACATATAAAATATACTTTGATCTAGACAATTAATCCTAAGCATTTAATCAAAAGCCGGGACACTACAAAAGCGAATATCCCCAAGCTAAGAAGAGGATACCAAAGAAGAAGGCTCTCAAAGCAACATGAGATGACTCATATGCATTCGAAGAAGAGGAGCCAACCAACACCGAGCAAGTTGCTCACTATGCACGAATGGCCGTTGGAGATGAGGTAAAAATTCAATTGATGCAAATTTATCATTTGATAAACTATCAAGTGCTTTTCATGAATTATTTGATTAATGTAGAATATTTAGTAAAATGTATAGCTCTTTGAAAAAGGAACATGCTTCTCTTATTAGCGACTTTGATAGAGTAAAGATTGAGCATGAAAATAGCTTAGCTTCGTGCACAAAATACTATGAACTAGAAATATTTCAAAAGGAAAACTTATTATTCAAAAAAACCTTGAAGAAATTTGAGGTTGGTAGCAAGTCCTTGAACATGATCCTTGCCAATAAGGGTCACGTTCATAAAAAAGGCAGAATTGGATTTGTGAGTTGTTCTCACCAAAATCCAACCACCTTTATTAAATGCCCTACCTTATATGTATCACCTCACACCAAATGCAACTTTTGTTGAAAACTTGGACATATTACCTACAAATGTCCATTCAAGAGATATAGTCCACATAAATTGATTTGGGTTCCTAAATGAACCTCAAATGACTCAATGTAACATGATAAACTATGTATATCGATTTTTGAGGCACCCAAGGTCAAATGGGTACCTAAAAATTATCTTTTTTTGTAGAAAAATGTACCATCACAAGCTAGGAGCAAGAGATGATACTTTGATTTTGGATGCTCAAGGCTTATAAACAGAGATCCAAAATAACTTATAAAGCTCTCTAGCCAAAATAATAAAAAGGGGATCATAAGAATTAAAACTGTCAGTTACAAAATGATACTTATAAGATCATGATGGAATAATTATTTGAAATCTTATGTGATAAACACTTGATCTTGATCTCTCAAACCTAAGAATTCTTATGCATAAGTTCCCTTTCTCACTTCTTCCGGATATCTAAATTTCTCGGAAACATTCCCTCAATTTTTTTTTTAATCGAATTCTATCAAACAAGATCATTAATTTGTTAAATTTCATTTTCAGACTTTTCTTAATTCTTTGGATCACTCACTTAAATCACGATCATATAGTATGCGCAATGAACCATATGCATTTTTCCATATGAGTTGTTACGATGCTTGTGTACAAATTTTATATGGTGAATCATGAAATTAGAGTATGCATTTTTTTTTATATACGAGTTCGATATAATGTTTAAGTATGGTATGTATTTTATATGATGAATCATGAACGTACAATCTTCAATATGAATCTTCACCTCTTATGATGTGAATTTTAAATGATGATGTAAATAAGGTTGTGTGCTTCACAATAATAAAAATCTTGTAAAATTGGAATCACCTATGACAGCAACACACCAATGTGAGCAGTGCTCACTGGCTATAGGCGGTGGCACCGCCCAACTGGCGGTAGCACCGCTAATTGTCACGGGTGGCAGGTGGTAGCACTGCCCAACTAGCAGTGCCACCGCCCGCAGCCTTTGCCCTATAAAATGGCACTTAGGGCTGGTGGTAGAACTGACCCCAAGCCCTCCTACATTCCTCTAAACACCTCTAAACATCTCTCCACCCATCATTCTCCTTGATCCTCCTCTAGAAACTTTAGGAAATCCTCCTCTTCTTCAAATCCAAGGAACAATCTCAATCTTTCAAGAAGATCACTATAGTAATTCTCAAACCTCTTCTTTCAATTTATTGATAGATCTTGCCTCTTATGTGAAGTTCTTGGTATCATTTATGTGTTTAGTCTCATGGCTTCTAGAAGATCCTCTAGGGAAAAAGGGAAGAGGAGATTAGATGAAAACTAGCCAATTTACAAAAAAGATGCTTATTCCTCTCTCAATTATATTTATGCACTTGAAGGATATGGAATAGATTTTTTTCAACTTACCATACAACAATCTTAGATTGTTACATAAAGTATAAGCATTATGTTAAAAGATGACATTATTTCTATAAAATATTTAATTAATAAATATAACAAGCATAGTGTATAAGGTCACAATTCTTTATTTAATTTATATACATTTCCCGTCTTCTACCATGAAATATGTTATTGTATACAAAGAAAGTTACAATATACAATGATGATTTCAGTTTCTAGACGACCATAGTCAGTTTCAAAAAACTAAAACCTTATGTATAAGGTTTAATTGATTGTAATCTTTAAAGCAACTCACTCTTGTGATGAATAATTCATCCATCAAGATATATTGCTTCAATATTGTAAATTTTTTTCACAAATAATCAAGTGTTGGCCCATCATGTTTCTAAGACAACTTCTCATTAGCCTGATGGTCTTCCTCCTCTTAATGACAATGTAATTTTTCCCAATAGCGTCTGATGAGCTTGCTTCAACATCATCTTCAACATTAGAAGAGTTGGCAAAAATCTTAGTTTAATTATTATTTATTTATTTATAGTATTTGAAATAACGTATGATCCAGCATTATTGTAGTTTTGATATTAAAACTAATGATAAATAACACCAAGTTCTAATAAATGTGGACCATAAAGAAAATATGTTATGTGAATAGTTATCTTCAATTCTTTTCATGCAAATCTAAAAGCTTGTTTCTTTTACTAATTTTGCTATATTCGATAATAGTTTTTATTGCTTCGTATGCTTGTTAAAATTTAGATCTTGTTTTAAAATATTTTACTAATTAAATTAATTTTGCACTTTAGCCATCGCTATCAAAGAGGCTATAGCTAGAGATGATGTCAAATCATTCGATATAAAACCTTTTATCATTCCACCTCTATATAATCCTATAGTCCCTATACACCTATAGGCTCATTGTCTTTATATAATCAATAAACCGTAATGTATTATGCGTTGTCATTATTTTACTTACAGATGAACTAAAACTTATTAAAATATATGTCCCTCAAATATTATCGATAAAATTGAAATGGTTAAATGTGAGCTTGTAGAAAAGATAACCCAACTGAAATTTCAAATATTAGCTTCCATTCGTGAAAATTATTATTATAACAATCGGTTCTATGTTTTCTTGAAAATAAGGTTGGATATAACTATTATCACATAAAATATAGTTATGTCATTATATTACATAATTGTTCCAATATAATGTATTGTTTCTCAATATTATAAAATTATATAGTCTATTGCCATAAATTGATAATTCGTGAGAGTGGGTTAGAGTTCTAATTTCCACTACAAAAGTAGACCAATACACAAAATCTTCAATCCATTATATTATAAAAATATTCTAAGCTCTTATATTTTAATGATGAATAACTTACATAATAATTAAATGAAAAAATTTTAATTTCAAGTCACTAGTTGGTAATGAGTTGAAACATTGCTATAAAAAAAAAGTATAAATACCTTATTAGTTGCGTATGATAAACTAGTATTTGACAATTAAAATACACTCATCCTGAACTTTAAGTGGTTATAATCTTAGAGTAGGCAAAACTAAAGTTTTATAAAATTTTTATAGAATTGTGACATTTTAGATTTTTAATATATTTCACTTTTTAGTTCACTCATTTTAACAATACATTATTAAAATTTAACTTTTTTAGGATTTTAGTAAAAGAATTAACATAAAAGCAAAGATATATAATTGTAAATATTTTCAAGTTTATTATCTATAAATATAATATTGATAACGTTATATTTTGATTTAAATTATCATGAGATAATAGATGTTTATTGTAAAATATTATTCTTCTGATATAAAATAATCAACAAAGGACTCGAACAAGTCAAGTTGACAATCAATAAATCTATATTTTAATATTTTTAACTTGTACGAAGAGGATCATCAACTATATTCCTAAACAAGGTGAACAAGATATTATTCAAATATAAAATTATAATAGTGAGAATTTTCAATCCACATTTACATTTCTACATATTACAAGAATACTAAATTGATAACATAAAAAATTAAGTTGGGTCTCTTTTCGAATAAGAATTCTATGTGTGGAGAGTTTTACACCATGCTTTATATAATTCATCTCAAGAAGAGCATAACATATTAAACTACAAAAGTATTAATTAGTAATTCACAAAGTAAACTTTAATTCCTCTCTTAATTACTTTTATGCAATTGAAAGATATGAAATAATTTTTTTTTAATTTAAATTTTAATAGTGTTATATAAACTATAAGTATCATGTCAAAAGACGATAATATTCGTAAAAAAATATTTACTTTATGGATATAACAAGCATAGTTTATAAATTGTTTGATGTCACAATTCTTTATTTAACTTTTATATATTTCACTTCTTCCATTTTATACATTATTAGATACTACAGAAGTTGCTATATACAATGAAAATTTCAGTTTATAAAAAAGTGTTAAAATAATATAGCCTTATGCATAAAATTCAATTGACCCCAATCTTTATATTACCTCACTCTTGTGATGAATAATTCATCCATCTACACATTACTTCAATAATACAAAATTTATTTTTTTTATAAATAATGAAATGTTAGTCCATCACGTTTCGAAGACAACATTTTATTGGCCTAACGATCTTCCTTCTTTTAACGACAATGCAATTTTTTGCACTAGTATATAAAGAGATTGCACCAATATCATCTTAAAAATTAGAATAGTTGGCTAAAATCTTATATTAGTAATAATATAGTTTCACTTAAGATATTAGGAATAATATACGATCACGCATTTTGTATGTTTCGATGTTAAAACTTATGATTAATAATACCAAGTTCACCTCAATGTGGACCATAAAAATAAGTGGTTAGTAAAAATTTATCTATTTTTTTAATGCCATCAAGATAGCTTTTTTTAAAACTAATTATGCTATATTATTCAACATTTTATATAATATCATATGATTATTAAAATTTAGATCTTCTTTAAAATATTTTACTAACATAAATTACTTTTATTTTTTAGCCATTGCTATCAAAGAGGCGATAGTTGGGGATGAGATTAGATCTATTGATATTAAACCTTTAATCATACCTCCCCTTTATAATCCAGTACACCTTACATCTCCTTGAGCTATTTTTTTCTAATATTATAATAAATAAATTTTAATGCATTTTACAGTTTCATTATCATAATATGTGATGAATAAAAATGATAAAATAAAAGTCGCTAATATTATCGATAAAATTGATATGGTTAGTTTTCAACTTGAGGAAAAAATGACCCAAATGAAATTATAAATATCAATTTTGAGTAGTTATAGATTGTCCATAATCATGACAAGTATTGTTATATCAAAGAATGCTCTCTTTTTATTTCTAGAAATAGAAACATCCAAGTTTATAAGAAAGAAGTTTTGACATCACTATTACCACATGAAATCAAATTATATCATTATGTTGCAGAAATTTTTCAACAAGATGGATATTTTTTTCGATATTATTTAATTATATAGTTTATTATTATAAATGTGCAATTCTTGTAATTGGGGTAGATTTTCAATTTCCTCTACAAATGCAAACCAATGTACATAACACTAACTCTATTAAAGTACAATTATATTATTAGCTATTAGGTTTCGATAATGAATAACCTAGTTGCTAGTTAAATAAACAAATTCTCAATTCAAGTCACTAGTATTTACCATATCGAAACATTTCTATAAAAAGAACCTGTCAATGCATTATAAGTTACCTATAATAAAATAATCTTAGAGCATTAGAATGTGCTCATCTTAAAATTTAAGTAATTGTAATGTCAATGTTGGCAAAACAAATATTTAAGATATTTTAATAAAATATCAAATTTATCTACTTAGATTTTGATTATGTTTGACTTATTAGTTCACACCTTTATACAATTGATTATTAAAATTCATCTTTGTTATTTAGCATGAGGGAAACAAATTACCATAAAATGAATGATATTTTTTTTCAAATATTTCAAACTTTGCCATGCTTGTTTAAAATCATGATAACATCATATTATGAATCAAATTATCATGACATACTTAATGTTTATTGAAATATTTTATGATTTCGATATAAAATAATGAACAAACATCTCCAATAAGTCAAATTGACAATAATTTCATCCACATTTTGATATTTTTAACTTGTACGAAGAAGATCATCAACTAAGTTCATGAAGAAGGTGAACTAGATATTATTCAAATCATAATTTCTAAGAGTGATAATTTTTGCACCATGTTTAGATTTTCAAAAATTACAAGAAAGTTGATCGTCAAAAAAATTAAGTTAGTTCTATTTTCAAATAAGATTTCTAAGTGTGGAGTTAAGAACCATGCCTCGTGTAATTGATCACAAAAAGAGCATAAAGTATTGGATTACTAAAGTATTACTAGCCAATTTACAAAATAGATGCTTATTCCTCTCTCAATTATATTTATGCATTTGAAGGATATGGAATAGATTTTTTTCAACCTACCATACAACAATCTTATATTGTTACATAAAGTATAAACATTTTGTTCAAAGATGACATTATTTCTATAAAATATTTAATTACTAAATATAATAAGCATAGTGTATATGGTCACAATTCTTTATTTAATTTATATATATTTCCCTTCCACCATGAGATATATTATTGCATACAAAGAAAGTTACAATATATAATGATGATTTTAGTTTCTAGACGACCGTGGTCAGTTTCAAAAAACTGAAACCTTATTTATAACGTTTAATTGATCCTAATATTTAAATCAACTCGCTCTTGCGATGAACAATTCATCTATCAAGATATATTACTTCAATATTGTAAATTTTTTTTACAAATAATCAAGTGTTGGCTCATCATATTTCTAAGACAACTTCTCATTAGCCCGATGGTATTCCTCCTCTTAACGACAATGCAATTTTTCCTAGTAGTATCTGATGAGCTTGCTCCAACATCATCTTCAGCATTAGAAGATTTAGCAAAAATCTTAGGTTAGTAATAATAATTATTTATTTATTTATAGTATTTGAAATAGCGTATAATCCAGCATTATTGTAGTTTTGATATTAAAACTAATGATAAATATCACCAAGTTCTATTAAATATGAACCACATAGGAAATATGTTATGTGAAGAGTTATCTTCAATTCTTTTCATACAAATATGAAAGCTTGTTTCTTTTACTAATTTTTCTATATTCGATAATATTTTTACTATTTCGTTTGCTTGTTAAAATTTAGTTCTTGTTTCAAAATAATTTAGTAATGGAATTAATTTTGTTCTTTAGCTATGCTATCAAAGAGGCTATAGTTGGAGATGACGTCAAATCGTTCAATATAAAACCTTTTATCATTCCTCCTCTACATAATCCTGTAGTCCCTATACACCTATAGGCTCATTGTCTTAATATCATAAACAATAAACCGTAATGCATTATGCATTGTCATTATTTTACTTCGAGATGAACTAAAACTTATTAAAATACACGTCTCTCAAATATTATTGATAAAATTAAAATGGTTAAATGTGTGATTGTAGAAAAGATAACCCAAATGAAATTTAAAATATTAACTATCATTCGTGAAAAGCAATATTGTAACAATCGGTTCTATGTTTTCTTGAAAAGAAGGTTGGATATAACTATTACCACATAAAATATAGTTATGTCATTATATTACATAATTATTCTAATATAATATATTATTTCTCAATATTATTTAATTATATAGTCTATTGCCATAAATTAACAATTAGTGAGAGCAGGTTAGAGTTCTAATTTCCACTACAAAAGTAGACCAACACACAAAATCCTCACTCCATTATATTATAACAATATTCTAAGCTCTTATATTTTAATGATGAATAACTTACATGATAGTTAAATGAAAAAATTTTAATTTCAAGTCACTAGTTGGTAATGAGTAGAAACATTACTATAAAAAGAAAGTATAAATACCTTATTAGTTGTGCATGATAAACTAGCATTGGACCATTAAAATACATTCATCCTGAACTTTAAGTGGTTTTAATCTTAGAGTAGGCAAAACTAAAGTTTTGTAAAATTTTTATAGAATTGTGACATTTTAGATTTTTAATATGTTTGACTTTTTAGTTCACTCCTTTTAACAATACATTATTAAAATTTATCTTTTTTAGGATTTGAGTAAAAGAATTAACATAAAAGCAAAGATAAATAATTGCTAATATTTTCAGGTTTATTATACATAAATACAATATTGATAACATCATATTTTGATTTAAA
Organism: Musa acuminata AAA Group; assembly: GCF_036884655.1. Lineage (NCBI taxonomy): Eukaryota > Viridiplantae > Streptophyta > Magnoliopsida > Zingiberales > Musaceae > Musa > Musa acuminata. The sequence goes on from NC_088350.1 coordinate 14,887,375, forward strand.
TTATCATGAGATAATAGATGTTTATTGTAAAATAATAATCTTCTAATATAAAAGATGTACGATGAGAATCATCAACTATATTTATTGACAATCAATACATCTGTATTTTAATATTTTTAACATGTACGATGAGGATCATCAACTATATTCCTGAACAAGGTGAATAAGATAGTATTCAAATATAAAATTGTAATAGTGAGAATTTTCAATCCACATTTAGATTTTTACATATTACAAGAATACTAAATTGATAACATAAAAGATTAAGTTGGGTCTCTTTTCAAATAAAAATTTTATATAATTCATCTCAAGAAAGAGCATAACATATTAAACTACTAAGGTATTAATCAGTAATTCACAAAGTAAACTTTAATTCCTCTCTTAATTACTTTTATGCACTTGAAAGATATGAAATAATTTTTTTTTAAATTTAAATCTTAATGGTGTTATATAATTTATAAGTATCATGTCAAAAGATGATAATATTCTTATAAAATATTTACTTTATTGATATAACATGCATAGTTTACAAATTGTATGATGTCACGATTCTTTATTCAACTTTTATACATTTCAATTCTTTCATTTTATACATTATTAGATACTACGGAAGTTGCTATATACAATAAAGATTTTAGTTTACATGAATAGTGTTAAAATAATTTAGCCTTATACATAAAATTTAATTGACCTAAATATTTATATTACCTCACTCTTGTGATGAATAATTCATCCATCTACACATTACTTCAATAATGTAAAATTTATTTTTTTTATGAATAATGAATTGTTAGTCCATCACATTTCGAAGATAATTTCTTATTGGCCTAACGATCTTCCTTCGTTTAATGACAATATAATTTTTTGTACTAGCATATAAAGAGATTGCTCCAACATCAACATAAGAATTATAATAGTTGGCTAAAATCTTATATTAGTACTAATATAGTTTTACTTACTTAAGATATTAGGAATAATATACGATCACGCATTATGCATGTTTTGATGTTAAAACTTATGATTAATAACACTAAGTTCATCTTAATGTGGACCATAAAAATAAGTGATTTGTGAAAATTTGTTATTTTTTTAATGCCATCAAGATAGCTTTTTTTAAAAATAATTATGCTATATCATTCAATATTTTAGATAATTTCATATGATTATTAAAATTTAGATCTTCTTTCAAAATATTTTACTAACATGAATTACTTTTGTTCTTTAGCCATTGTTATCAAAGAGGCGATAGTTGGGGATGAGAACAGATCTATTGATATTAAACATTTAATCATACCTCCCCTTTATAATCCAGTACACCTTACATCTCCTTGAGCTAATTTTTTCTGATATCATAAAAAATAAATTTTAATGAACAAATTTTCAGTTCAAATCACTAGCATTTACCAAGTCGAAACATTTCTATGAAAAGAAACTCTCAATGCATTATAAATTACCAATAATAAAATAATTTTAGAGCATAAGAATGTGCTCATCTTGAAATTTAAGTGATTATAATATCAATGTTGGCAAAACAAATATTTAAGATATTTTAATAAAATATCAAATTTATATTTTTAAATTTTGATTATTTTTGACTTATTAGTTCTCACCTTTATACAATTGATTATTAAAATTTATCTTTGTTATTTAGAATGAGGGAAACAAATTAACACAAAATGAAAGATAATTTTTTAGTTATATTTTCAAATAATATTTCTATGTGTGGAGTTTAGAACCATGCCTCGTGTAATTGATAATAAAAAGAGCATAAAGTATTGGTTGATTAAAAGATTACTAGCCAATTTATAAAAATGATGCTTATTTCTCTATCAATTATATTTATGCACTTGAATGATATGGAATAGATTTTTTTCAAATTACCATACAATAATCTTAGATTGTTACATAAAGTATATAAACATTATGTTAAAAGATGACAATATTTCTATAAAATATTTAATTAATAAATAGAACAAGCATAGTGTATAAGATCATAATTCTTTGTTTAATTTATATACATTTCCCTTCTACCATGAGATATGTTATTACATACAAAAGAAAGTTACAATATACAATGATGATTTCAGTTTCTAAATGACCGTGGTAAGTTTCAAAAAACTAAAACCTTATGTTTAACACTTTTTTGATCATAATTTTTAAAGCAACTCACTCTTGCGATTAACAATTCATCCGTCAAGATATATTGCTTCAATATTATAAATTTTTTTTACAAATAATCAAGTGTTGGTCTATCATGTTTCTAAGACAACTTCTCATTAGCTTGATGGTCTTCCTCCTCTTAACAAAAATGCAATTTTTCCCTGTAGCGTCTGATGAGCTTGCTCCAACATCATCTTCAACATTACAAGAGTTGGCAAAAATCTTAGGTCAACATAATCATATTTTTATTTAAATTATCATGAGATGATAGATGTTTATTGTAAAATATTATACTTCTGATATAAAATAATCAATAAAGAACTCGAACAAGTCAAGTTGACAATCAATACATCCGTATTTTAATATTTTTAACTTGTACAAAGAGGATCATCAATTATATTCCTTGAACAAGGTGAACAAGATATTATTAAAATATAAAATTGTAATAATGAGAATTTTCAATCCACATTTAGATTTTTACATATTACAAGAATACTAAATTAACAACTTAAAAAATTAAGTTGGGTCTCTTTTGAAATAAGAATTCTATGCGTGGAATGTTTTACACCATGCTTTATATAATTCATCTCAAGAAGAGCATAACATATTAAACTACAAAGGTATTAATTAGTAATTGACAAAGTAAACTTTAATTCCTCTCTTAGTTACTTTTATGCACTTGAAAGATATGAAATATTTTTTTTTAATTTAATTCTTAATAGTGTTATATAAACTATATGTTTCATGTCAAAATACGATAATATTCTTATAAAATATTTACTTTATGGATATAACAAGCATAGTTTATAAATTGTATGATGTCACGATCCTTTATTCAACTTTTATACATTTTATTTCTTCCATTTTATACATTATTAGATACTACAGAAGTTGCTATTTACAATTAAGATTTCAGTTTACATGAAATGTGTCGAAATAATATAGCCTTATGCATAAAATTCAATTGACCCCAATCTTTATATTTCTATAATTAATAACATAGTCGCTAGTTAGATGAACAAATTTTCAGTTCAAATCACTAGCATTTACCAAGTCGAAAAATTTTTATGAAAAGAAACTCTCAATGCATTATAAGTTATCTATAATAAAATAATTTTAGAGCATTAGAATGTGGTCATCTTGAAATTTAAGGGATTGTAATATCAATGTTGGCAAAACAAATATTTAAGATATTTTAATAAAATAAAAAATTTGTCTTTTTAGATTTTGATTATGTTTGACTTATTAGTTCACACCTTTATATAATTGATTATTAAAATTCATTTTTGTTATTCAGAATGAGGGAAACAAATTACCACAAAATGAAAGATATTTTTTAAAAAATATTTCTAACTTTGTCATGCTTGTTTAAAATCATGATAACATTATATTATGACTCAAATTATCATGACATACTTGATGTTTATTTAAATGTTTTTTGATTTTGATATAAAATAATGAACAAACATCTCCAATAAGTCAAATTGACAATAATTTCATCCACATTTTGATATTTTTAAGTTGTACGAAGAAGATCATCAACTAGGTTCATGAAGAATAGGATCTAGATATTATTCAAATCATAATTTCTTAAAGTGAGAATTTTTGCACCATGTTTATATAATAATCCGCCTCTTAACAATAATGTAATTTTTCCCGTTAGTATCTAATGAGCTTGCTCCAACATCATATTCAGCATTAGAGAGTTGGTAAAAATCTTAGGTCAGTAATAATTATTTTTTTTTTTTTTATAGTATTTGAAATAGCGTATGATCCAGTATTATTGTGCTTTTGATATTAAAACTAATGATAAATAACACCAAGTTCTACTAAACGTGGACCACATAGGAAATATATTACGTGAAGAGTTATCTTAAATTCTTTTTATGCAAATCTAAAAGCTTGTTTCTTTTACTAATTTTACTATATTCGACAATAGTTTTTCTTGCTTCGTATGCATGTTAAAATTTAGATCTTATTTCAAAATATTTGACTAATTGAATTAATTTTTTCTTTAGCCATCGCTATCAAAGAGGCTATAGCCGGAGATGACGTCAAATCATTCGACATAAAACCTTTTATCATTCCTCCTCTACATAATCCTGTAGTCCCTATACACCTATAGGCTCATTGTCTTAATATCATAAACAATAAACCATAATGCATTATGCATTGTCATTTTTTTGGATGAACTAAAACTTATTAAAATACATGTCTCTCAAAAATTATCGATAAAACTAAAATGGTTAAATATGAACTTGTCGAAAAGATAGCCCAAATGAAATTTCAAATATTAACTTTCATCTGTGAAAAGCATTATTGTAACAATCGGTTCTATGTTTTCTTGAAAAGAAGGTTGGATATAACTATTACCACATAAAATATAATTATGTCATTATATTACATAATTGTTCCAATATAATGTATTGTTTCTTAATATTATTTAATTATATAGTCTATTGCCATAAATTGACAATTCGTGAGAGCGGGTCAGAGTTCCAATTTCCACTACAAAAGTAGATCAACACACAAAATCCTAACTCCATTATATTATAATAATATTCTAAGCTCTTATATTTTAATGATGAATAACTTACATGATAGTTAAATGAAAAAAATTTAATTTCAAGTCACTAGTTGGTAATGAGTTGAAACATTCCTATAAAAAGAAAGTATAAATACCTTATTAGTTGCGCAAGATAAACTAGCATTGGATCATTAAAATACACTCATCCTGAACTTTAAGTGGTTATAATCTTAGAGTAGGCAAAACTAAAGTTTTTTAAAATTTTTATAGAATTGTGACATATTAGATTTTTTATATTTTTGACTTTTCAGTTCACTCCTTTGAACAATACATTATTAAAATTTATCTTTTTTAGGATTTGAGTAAATGAATTAACATAAAAGCAAAGATAAATAATTATAAAAATTTTGTAGGTTAATTATCCATAAATACAATATTGAAAAAATCATATTTTTATATAAATTATCATGAGAGGATAGATGTTTATTGTGAAATATTATTTTTTTGATATAAAATAATCAATAAAGCACTCGAACAAGTCAAGTTGACAATCAATACTTCCGTATCTTAATATTTTTAAATTTTACAAAGAGGATCATCAACTATATTCCTGAACAAGATGAACAAGATATTATTAAAATATAAAATTATAATAGTGAGAATTTTCAATCCCCATTTAGATTTTTTACATATTACAAGATTACTAAATTGACAACATAAAAAATTAAGTTGGGTCTCTTTTCAAATAAGAATTCTATGCGTAGAGAGTTTTACACCATACTTTATATAATTTATCACAAGAAGAGCATAACATATTAAACTACAAAGGTATTAATTAGTAATTGACAAAGTAAACTTTAATTCCTCTCTTAGTTACTTTTATGCACTTAAAAGATATGAAATATATTTTTTAATTTAATTCTTAATAGTGTTATATAAACTATAAGTATCATGTCAAAATATGATAATATTCTTATAAAATATTTACTTTATGGATATAACAAGCATAGTTTATAAATTGTATGATGTCACGATCCTTTATTCAACTTTTATACATTTTACTTCTTCCATTTTATACATTATTAGATACTACAGAAGTTGCTATTTACAATTAAGATTTCAGTTTACATGAAATGTGTCGAAATAATATAGCCTTATGCATAAAATTCAATTGACCCCAATCTTTATATTTCTATAATTAATAACATAGTCGCTAGTTAGATGAACAAATTTTCAGTTCAAATCACTAGCATTTACCAAGTCGAAAAATTTTTATGAAAAGAAACTCTCAATGCATTATAAGTTATCTATAATAAAATAATTTTAGAGCATTAGAATGTGGTCATCTTGAAATTTAAGGGATTGTAATATCAATGTTGGCAAAACAAATATTTAAGATATTTTAATAAAATAAAAAATTTGTCTTTTTAGATTTTGATTATGTTTGACTTATTAGTTCACACCTTTATATAATTGATTATTAAAATTCATTTTTGTTATTCAGAATGAGGGAAACAAATTACCATAAAATGAAAGATATTTTTTAAAAAATATTTCTAACTTTGTCATGCTTGTTTAAAATCATGATAACATTATATTATGACTCAAATTATCATGACATACTTGATGTTTATTTAAATGTTTTTTGATTTTGATATAAAATAATGAACAAACATCTCCAATAAGTCAAATTGACAATAATTTCATCCACATTTTGATATTTTTAAGTTGTACGAAGAAGATCATCAACTAGGTTCATGAAGAATAGGATCTAGATATTATTCAAATCATAATTTCTTAAAGTGAGAATTTTTGCACCATGTTTATATAATAATCCGCCTCTTAACAATAATGTAATTTTTCCCGTTAGTATCTAATGAGCTTGCTCCAACATCATATTCAGCATTAGAGAGTTGGCAAAAATCTTAGGTCAGTAATAATTATTATTATTTTTTTTATAATATTTGAAATAGAGTATGATCCAGTATTATTGTGCTTTTGATATTAAAACTAATGATAAATAACACCAAGTTCTACTAAACGTGGACCACATAGGAAATATATTACGTGAAGAGTTATCTTAAATTCTTTTTATGCAAATCTAAAAGCTTGTTTCTTTTACTAATTTTACTATATTCGATAATAGTTTTTCTTGCTTCGTATGCATGTTAAAATTTAGATCTTGTTTCAAAATATTTGACTAATTGAATTAATTTTTTCTTTAGCCATCGCTATCAAATAGGCTATAGCTGGAGATGACGTCAAATCATTCGACATAAAACCTTTTATCATTCCTCCTCTACATAATCCTGTAGTCCCTATACACCTATAGGCTCATTGTCTTAATATCATAAACAATAAACCATAATGCATTATGCATTGTCATTTTTTTGGATGAACTAAAACTTATTAAAATACATGTCTCTCAAAAATTATCGATAAAACTAAAATGGTTAAATATGAACTTGTCGAAAAGATAGCCCAAATGAAATTTCAAATATTAACTTTCATCTGTGAAAAGCATTATTGTAACAATCGGTTCTATGTTTTCTTGAAAAGAAGGTTGGATATAACTATTACCACATAAAATATAATTATGTCATTATATTACATAATTGTTCCAATATAATGTATTGTTTCTTAATATTATTTAATTATATAGTCTATTGCCATAAATTGACAATTCGTGAGAGCGGGTCAGAGTTCCAATTTCCACTACAAAAGTAGATCAACACACAAAATCCTAACTCCATTATATTATAATAATATTCTAAGCTCTTATATTTTAATGATGAATAACTTACATGATAGTTAAATGAAAAAAATTTAATTTAAAGTCACTAGTTGGTAATGTGTTGAAACATTCCTATAAAAAGAAAGTATAAATACCTTATTAGTTGCGCAAGATAAACTAGCATTGGATCATTAAAATACACTCATCCTGAACTTTAAGTGGTTATAATCTTAGAGTAGGCAAAACTAAAGTTTTTTAAAATTTTTATAGAATTGTGACATATTAGATTTTTTATATTTTTGACTTTTCAGTTCACTCTTTTGAACAATACATTATTAAAATTTATCTTTTTTAGGATTTGAGTAAATGAATTAACATAAAAGCAAAGATAAATAATTATAAAAATTTTGTAGGTTTATTATCCATAAATACAATATTGAAAAAATCATATTTTTATATAAATTATCATGAGAGGATAGATGTTTATTGTGAAATATTATTTTTGTTGATATAAAATAATTAATAAAGCACTCGAACAAGTCAAGTTGACAATCAATACTTCCGTATCTTAATATTTTTAAATTTTACAAAGAGGATCATCAACTATATTCCTGAACAAGATGAACAAGATATTATTAAAATATAAAATTATAATAGTGAGAATTTTCAATCCCCATTTAGATTTTTTACATAATACAAGATTACTAAATTGACAACATAAAAAATTAAGTTGGGTCTCTTTTCAAATAAGAATTCTATGCGTAGAGAGTTTTACACCATACTTTATATAATTTATCACAAGAAGAGCATAACATATTAAACTACAAAGGTATTAATTAGTAATTGACAAAGTAAACTTTAATTCCTCTCTTAGTTACTTTTATGCACTTAAAAGATATGAAATATATTTTTTAATTTAATTCTTAATAGTGTTATATAAACTATAAGTATCATGTCAAAATATGATAATATTCTTATAAAATATTTACTTTATGGATATAACAAGCATAGTTTATAAATTGTATGATGTCACGATTCTTTATTCAACTTTTATACATTTTACTTCTTCCATTTTAAACATTATTAGATACTACAGAAGTTGCTATATGCAATGAAGATTTCAGTTTACATGAAATGTGTTAAAATAATATAGCCTTATGCATAAAATTCAATTGACCCCAATCTTTATATTACCTCACTCTTGTGATTAATAATTCATCCATCTACACATTATTTCAATAATACAGAATTTATTTTTTTTATAAATAATGAAATGTTAGTCCATCATGTTTCGAAGATAACTTCTTATTGGCCTAACGATCTTCCTTCTTTTAATGGCAATACAATTTTTTGCACTAGCATATAAAGAGATTGCTCCAACATCATTTTGAGAATATTAATAGTTGGCGAAAATCTTATATTAGTAATAATATAGTTTCACTTGCTTAAGATATTAGGAATAATATATGATCGCGCATTATGATTAATAACATCAAGTTCAGCTTAATGTGGACCATAAAAATAAGTGGTTTGCGAAAATTTATCTAGGTTTTTTAATGCCATTAAGATAGCTTTTTTTTAAACTAATTATGCTATATCATTCAACATTTTAGATAATATCATATGATTATTAAAATTTAGATCTTCTTTCAAAATATTTTACTAACATGAATTACTTTTATTCTTTAGTCATTGTTATCAAAGAGGCGATAGTTGGGGATGAGATCAAATCTATTGATATTAAACCTAGAATCATACCTCCCCTTTATAATCCGGTACACCTTACATCTCCTTGAGCTAATTTTTTTTGATATCATAAAAAATAAATTTTAATACATTATGCATTATCATTATCATAATATGTGATGAATAAAAAATTATAAAATAAAAGTCTCTAATACTATCGATAAAATTGATATGGTTAGATGCCAACTTGAGGAAAAAATGCCCCAAATGAAATTATAAATATCAATTTTGAGCAGTTATAAATTGTCCATAATCATGACAAATGTTATTATATCAAAGAATGCCCTCTTTCTATTTCTAGAAATAGAAACATTCAAGTTTATAAGAAAAGAAGTTTTGACCTCACTATTACCACATGAAATCAAGTAATATCATTATGTTTTAGAAATTTTCCAATAAGTTGGATATTTTTTTCGATATTATTCAATTATATAGTTTATTATTGTAAATGTGCAATTCTTGTAATTGCAGTAGATTTTCAATTTCCTCTACAAATGCAAACCAATGTACATAACACTAACTTTATTAAAGTACAATTATATTATTAGCTACTAGGTTTCTATAATGAATAACGTAGTCGCTAGTTAAATGAACAAATTTTCAGTTCAAATCACTAGCATTTACTAAGTCGAAACATTTCTATGAAAAGAAACTTTCAAGGCATTATAAGTTACCTATAATAAAATAATTTTAGAGCATTAGAATGTGCTCATCTTGAAATTTAAGTGATTGTAATATCAATGTTGGCAAAACAAATATTTAAGATATTTTTATAAAATATCAAATTTGTCTTTTTAGATTTTGATTATGTTTGACTTATTATTTCACACCTTTATATAATTGATTATTAAAATTCATCTTTGTTATTTAGAATGAGGGAAACAAATTACCACAAAATGAAAGATATTTTTTGAAAAATATTTCTATCTTTGCTATGCTTGTTTAAAATCATGATAACATTATATTATGACTCAAATTATCATGACATACTTGATGTTTATTTAAATGTTTTGTGATTTTGAAATAAAATAATGAACAAACATCTCTAATAAGTCAAATTGACAATAATTTCATCCACATTTTGATATTTTTAACTTGTACGAAAAAGATCATCAACTAGGTTCATGAAGAAGATGATCTTGATATTATTCAAATCATAATTTCTAAGAGTGAGAATTTTTGCACCATGTTTAGATTTTCAGAAATTACAAGAAAGTTGATCGTCAAAAAAATTAAGTTTGTTCTATTTTCAAATAAGATTTCTATGTGTGGAGTTTAGAACCATGCCTCTTGTAATTGATAACAAAAAGAGCATAAAGTATTGGATGACTAAAAGATCTTATTTCTCTCTCAATTATATTTATGCACTTGAATGATTTGGAATAGATTTTTTTCAACTTACCATACAACAATCTTAGATTGTTACATAAAGTATGTAAACATTATGTTAAAAGATGACATTATTTCTATAAAATATTTAATTAATAAATAGAACAAGCATAGTGTATAAGGTCATAATTTTTTATTTAATTTATATGCATTTCCCTTCTACCATGAGATATGTTATTGCATACAAAGAAAGTTACAATATACAATGACGATTTCAGTTTCTAAATGACCGTGGTAAGTTTCAAAAAACTAAAACCTTATGCATAACGCTAATTTGATCATAATCTTTAAAGCTACTCACTCTTGCGATGAACAATTCATCCATTAAGATATATTGCTTCAATATTATAATTTTTTTTACAAATAATCAATTGTTGGCCCATCATGTTTTTAAGACAACTTCTAATTAGCCTGATGGTCTTTCTCCTCTTAACGACCATGCAATTTTTTCCGGTTGCATTTGATGAGCTTGCTCCAACATCATCTTCAGCAATAGAAGAGTTGGCAAAAATTTTAGGTTATTAATAATTATTATTTATTTGTTTATAGTATTTGAAATAGCGTATGATCCAATATTATTATAGTTTTGATATTAAAAATAATAATAAAAAACACCAAGTTCTACTAAATATGGACCACATAGGAAATATGTTACGTGAAGAGTTATCTTAAATTCTTTTTATACATATCTAAAAGCCTATTTCTTTTACTAATTTTGCTATATTCGACAATAGTTTTTCTTGCTTCGTATGCTTGTTAAAATTTAGATCTTGTTTCAAAATATTTTACTAATTGAATTAATTTTTTCTTCAGCCATCGCTATCAAAGAGGCTATAGCTGGAGATGATGTCAAATCAGTCGATATAAAACCTTTTATCATTCCTCCTCTACATAATCCTATAGTCCCTATACACCTATAGGCTCATTATCTTCATATCATAAACAATAAACCGTAATGCATTATGCATTGTCATTATTTTACTTCGAGATGAACTAAACCTTAGTAAAATACATGTCTCTCAAATATTTTCGATAAAATTGAAATGGTTAAATGTGAGCTTGTCGAAAAGATAGCCTAAATGAAATTTCAAATATTAACTTTCATCCGTGAAAAGCATTATTGTAACAATCGGTTCTATGTTTTCTTGAAAAGAAGGTTGGATATAACTATTACCACATAAAATATAATTATGTCATTATATTACATAATTGTTCCAATATAATGTATTATTTCTCAATATTATTTAATTATATAGTCTATTGCTATAAATTGATAATTCATGAGAGCGGGTCAGGGTTCCAATTTCCACTACAAAAGTAGACCAACACACAAAATCCTCACTCCATTATATTATAACAATATTTAAAGCTCTTATATTTTAATGATGAATAACTTAATGATAGTTAAATGAAAAAATTTTAATTTCAAGTCAATAGTTGGTAATGAGTTGAAACATTGCTATAAAAAGAAAGTATAAATACCTTATTAGTTGCGCATGATAAACTAGCATTGGACCATTAAAAGACACTCATCCTGAACTTTAAGTGGTTATAATCTTAGAGTAGGCAAAACTAAAGTTTTATAAAATTTTTATAGAATTGTGACATTTTAGATTTTTAATATGTTTGACTTTTTAGTTCACTCTTTTGAACAATACATTATTAAAATTTATCTTTTTTAGGATTTAAGTAAATGAATTAACATAAAAGCAAAGATATATAATTGTAAAAATTTCGCAGGTTTATTATCCATAAATACAATATTGATAACATCATATTTTTATTTAATTCATCATGAGATGATAGATGTTTATTGGAAAATATTATTCTTCTGATATAAAATAATCAATAAAGGACTCGAACAAGTCAAGTTGACAATCAATACATTTGTATTTTAATATTTTTAACTTGAATAAAGAGGATCATCAACTATATTCCTGAACAAGGTGAACAAGATATTATTAAAATATAAAATTATAACAGTGAGAATTTTCAATCCACATTTAGATTTTTAAATATGACAAGATTACTAAATTGACAACATAAAAAATTAAGATGGGTCTCTTTTCAAATAAGAATTCTATGCATAGAGAGTTTTACATCATACTTTATATAATTAATTACAAGAAGAGCATAACATATTAATCTACAAAGGTATTAATTAGTAATTGACAAAGTAAACTTTAATTCCTCTCTTAGTTACTTTTATGCACTTAAAAGATATGAAATATATTTTTTAATTTAATTCTTAATAGTGTTATATAAACTATAAGTATAATGTCAAAATATGATAATTTTCTTATAAAATATTTATTTATCGATATAACAAGCATAGTTTATAAATTGTATGATGTCGCGATTATTTATTCAACTTTTATACATTTTACTTCTTCTATTTTATACATTATTAGATACTACAGAAGTTGCTATATGCAATGAAGATTTCAGTTTACATGAAATGTGTTAAAATAATATAGTCTTATGCATAAAATTCAATTGACCCCAATCTTTATATTACCACACTCTTGTGATTAATAATTCATCCATCTACACATTATTTCAATAATACAAAATTTATTTTTTTTACGATTAATGAAATGTTAGTCCATCACGTTTCGAAGATAACTTTTTATTGGCCTAACGATCTTCCTTCTTTTAATGACAATACAATTTTTTGCACTAGCATATAAAGAGATTGCTCCAATATCTTTTTGAGAATATTAATAGTTGGCTAAAATATTATATTAGTAATAATATAGTTTCACTTGCTTAAGATATTAGGAATAATATATGATCGCGCATTATGCATGTTTCGATGTTAAAACTTATAATTAATAACATCAAGTTCACCTCAATGTGGACCATAAAAATAAGTGGTTTGCGAAAATTTATCTAGGTTTTTTAATGCCATCAAGATAGCTTTTTTTTAAACTAACTATGCTATATCATTCAACATTTTAGATAATATCATATGATTATTAAAATTTAGATCTTCTTTCAAAATATTTTAATAACATGAATTACTTTTATTCTTTAGTCATTGTTATCAAAGAGGCGATAGTTGGGGATGAGATCAGATCTATTGATATTAAACCTAGAATCATACCTCCCCTTTATAATCCGGTACACCTTACATCTCCTTGAGCTAATTTTTTCTGATATCATAAACAAATAAATTTTAATACATTATGCATTATCATTATCATAATATGTGATGAATAAAAAATTAAAAAATAAAAGTCTCTAATACTATCGATAAAATTGATATAGTTAGATGCCAACATGAGGAAAAAATGCCTCAAATGAAATTATAAATATCAATTTTGAGCAGTTATAGATTGTCCATAATCATGACAAATGTTATTATATCAAAAAATGCCCGCTTTCTATTTCTAGAAATAGAAACATCCAAGTTTATAAGAAAAGAAGTTTTGACATCACTATTACCACATGAAATCAAGTAATATCATTATGTTTTAGAATTTTTCCAATAAGTTGGATATTTTTTTCGATATTATTCAATTATATAGTCTATTATTGTAAATGTGCAATTCTTGTAATTGCGGTAGATTTTCAATTTCCTCTACAAATGCAAACCAATGTACATAACACTAACTTTACTAAAGTACAATTATATTATTAGTTACTAGGTTTCTATAATGAATAACGTAGTCGCTAGTGAAATGAACAAATTTTCACTTCAAATCACTAGCATTTACCAAGTTGAAACATTTCTATGAAAAGAAACTGTCAAGGCATTATAAGTTACCTATAATAAAATAATTTTAGAGCATTAGAATGTGCTCATCTTGAAATTTAAGTGATTGCAATATCAATGTTGGCAAAACAAATATTTAAGATATTTTAATAAAATATCAAATTTGTCTTTTTAGATTTTGATTATGTTTGACTTATTAGTTCACACCTTTATATAATTGATTATTAAAATTCATCTTTGTTATTTAGAATGAGGGAAACAAATTACCACAAAATGAAAGATATTTTTTGATAAATATTTCTATCTTTGCTATTCTTGTTTAAAATCATGATAACATTATATTATGACTCAAATTATCATGACATACTTGATCTTTATTTAAATGTTTTGTGATTTTGAAATAAAATAACGAACAAACAGCTCTAGTAAGTCAAATTGACAATTATTTCATCCAAATTTTGATATTTTTAACTTATATGAAAAAGATCATCAACTAGATTCATGAAGAAGGTGATCTTGATATATTGATATTTTTTACTAATTGAATTAATTTTTTCTTCAGCCATCGCTATCAAAGAGGCTATAGCTGGAGATGATGTCAAATCAGTCGATATAAAACCTTTTATCATTCCTCCTCTACATAATCCTGTAATCCCTATACACCTATAGGCTCATTGTCTTCGTATCATAAACAATAATCCGTAATGCATTATGCATTGTCATTATTTTTCTTCGAGATGAACTAAACTTTAGTAAAATACATGTCTCTCAAATATTTTCAATAAAATTGAAATAGTTAAATGTGAGCTTGTCAAAAAGATAGCCCAAATGAAATTTCAAATATTAACTTTCATCCGTTAAAAGCATTATTTTAACAATCGGTTCTATGTTTTCTTGAAAAGAAGGTTGGATATAACTATTACCACATAAAATATAATTATGTCATTATATTACATAATTGTTCCAATATAATGTATTATTTCCCAATATTATTTAATTATATAGTCTATTGCCATAAATTGATAATTCGTGAGAGCGGGTCAGGGTTCCAATTTCCACTACAAAAGTAGACCAACACACAAAATTCTCACTCCATTATATTATAACAATATTCTAAGCTCTTATATTTTAATGATGAAAAATTAATTATAGTTAAATGAAAAAATTTTAATTTCAAGTCACTAGTTGGTAATGAGTTGAAACATTGCTATAAAAAGAAAGTATAAATACCTTATTAGTTGTGCATGATAAACTAGCATTGGACCATTAAAAGACACTCATCCTGAACTTTAAGTGGTTATAATCTTAGAGTAGGCAAAACTAAAGTTTTGTAAAATTTTTATAGAATTGTGACATTTTAGATTTTTAATATGTTTGACTTTTTAGTTCACTCTTTTGAACAATACATTATTAAAATTTATCTTTTTTAGGATTTGAGTAAATGAATTAACATAAAATCAAAGATATATAATTGTAAAAATTTCGCAGGTTTATTATCCATAAATACAATATTGATAACATCATATTTTTATTTAATTCATCATGAGATGATAGATGTTTATTGGAAAATATTATTCTTCTGATATAAAATAATCAATAAAGGACTCGAACAAGTCAAGTTGACAATCAATACATTTGTATTTTAATATTTTTAACTTGAATAAAGAGGATCATCAACTATATTCCTGAACAAGGTGAACAAGATATTATTAAAATATAAAATTGTAATAGTGAGAATTTTTAATCCACATTTAGATTTTTAAATATTGTAAGATTACTAAATTGACAACATAAAAAATTAAGTTGGGTCTCTTTTCAAAAAAGAATTCTATGCATAGAGAGTTTTACACCATACTTTATATAATTCATCACAAGAAGAGTATAACATATTAAACTACAAAGGTATTAATTTGTAATTGACAAAGTAAACTTTAATTCCTCTCTTAGTTACTTTTATGCACTTAAAAGATATGAAATATATTTTTTAATTTAATTTTTAATAGTGTTATATAAACTATAAGTATCATGTCAAAATATGATACTATTCTTATAAAATATTTACTTTATGGATATAACAAGCATAGTTTATAAATTGTATGATGTCACGATTTTTTATTCAACTTTTATACATTTTACTTCTTCTATTTTATACATTATTAGATACTACAGAAGTTGCTATATGCAATGAAGATTTCAGTTTACATGAAATGTGTTAAAATAATATAGCCTTATGCATAAAATTCAATTGACCCCAATCTTTATATTACCTCACTCTTGTGATTAATAATTCATCCACCTACACATTATTTCAATAATACAAAATTTATTTTTTTTACGAATAATGAAATGTTAGTCCATCACGTTTCGAAGATAACTTCTTATTGGCCTAACTATCTTCCTTCTTTTAATGACAATACAATTTTTTGCACTAGCATATAAAGAGATTGCTCCAACATCATTTTGAGAATATTAATAGCGGGCTAAAATTTTATATTAGTAATAATATAGTTTCATTTGCTTAAAATATTAGGAATAATATATGATCGCGCATTATGCATGTTTTGATGTTAAAACTTATGATAAATAACATCAAGTTCACCTCAATGTGGACCATAAAAATAAGTGGTTTGCAAAAATTTATCTAGGTTTTTTAATGCCATCAAGATAGCTTTTTTTAAAACTAATTATGCTATATTATTCAACATTTTAGATAATATCATATGATTATTAAAATTTAGATCTTCTTTCAAAATATTTTACTAACATGAATTACTTTTATTCTTTAGTCATTGTTATCAAAGAGGCGATAGTTGGGGATGAGATCATATCTATTGATATTAAACCTAGAATCATACCTCCCCTTTATAATCCGGTACACCTTACCTCTCCTTTAGCTAATTTTTTCTGAGATCATAAAAAATAAATTTTATTACATTATGCATTATCATTATTATAATATGTGATGAATAAAAAATTATAAAATAAAAGTCTCTAATACTATCGATAAAATTGATATGGTTAGATGCCAACTTGAGGAAAAAATGACTCAAATGAAATTATAAATATCAATTTTGAGCAGTTATAGATTGTCCATAATCATGACAAATGTTATTATATCAAAGAATGCCCTCTTTCTATTTCTAGAAATAGAAACATCTAAGTTTAGAATGAAAGCAGTTTTGACCTCACTATTACCATATGAAATCAAGTAATATCATTATGTTTTAGAAATTTTCCAATAAGTTGGATATTTTTTTCGATATTATTCAATTATATAGTTTATTATTGTAAATGTGCAATTCTTGTAATTGCAGTAGATTTTCAATTTCCTCTACAAATGCAAACCAATGTACATAACACTAACTTTATTAAAGTACAATTATATTATTAGCTACTAGGTTTCTATAATGAATAACGTAGTCGCTAGTTAAATGAACAAATTTTCAGTTCAAATCACTAGCATTTACCAAGTCGAAACATTTCAATGAAAAGAAACTCTCAAGGCATTATAAGTTACCTATAATAAAATAATTTTAGAGCATTAGAATGTGCTCATCTTGAAATTTAAGTGATTGCTATATCAATGTTGGCAAAACAAATATTTAAGATATTTTAATAAAATATCAAATTTGTCTTTTTAGATTTTGATTATGTTTGACTTATTAGTTCACACCTTTATACAATTGATTATTAAAATTCATCTTTCTTATTTAGAATGAGGGAAACAAATTACCACAAAATGAAAGATATTTTTTGAAAAATATTTCTATCTTTGCTATGCTTGTTTAAAATCATGATAACATTATATTATGACTCAAATTATCATTACATACTTGATGTTTATTTAAATGTTTTGTGATTTTGAAATAAAATAATGAACAAACATCTCTAGTAAGTCAAATTGACAATAATTTCATCCACATTTTGATATTTTTAACTTGTACGAAAAAGATCATCAACTAGGTTCACGAAGAAGATGATCTTGATATTATTCAAATAATAATTTCTAAGAGTGAGAATTTTTGCACCATGTTTAGATTTTCAAAAATTATAAGAAAGTTGACCGTCAAAAAAATTAAGTTTGTTCTATTTTCAAATAAGATTTCTATGTGTAGAGTTTAGAACCATGCCTCTTGTAATTGATAACAAAAAGAGCATAATGTATTCGATGACTAAAAGATTACTAGCCAATTTACAAAAGAGATGCTTATTTCTCTCTCAATTATATTTATGCTCTTGAATGATTTGGAATAGATTTTTTTCAACTTACCATACAACAATCTTAGATTGTTACATAAAGTATGTAAACATTATGTTAAAAGATGATATTATTTCTATAAAATATTTAATTAATAAATAGAACAAGCATAGTGTATAAGGTCATAATTCGTTATTTAATTTATATGCATTTCCCTTCTACCATAAGATATGTTATTGCATACAAAGAAAGTTACAATATACAATGACGATTTCAGTTTCTAAACGACCGTGGTAAGTTTCAAGAAACTAAAACCTCATGCATAACGCTAATTTGATCATAATCTTTAAAGCAACTCACTCTTGCGATGAACAATTCATCCATCAGGATATATTGCTTCAATATTGTAAATTTTTTTTACAAATAATCAAGTGTTGGCCCATCATGTTTCTAAGACAACTTCTCATTAGCCTTATGGTCTTCCTCCTCTTAACGACCATGCAATTTTTCCCGGTTGCGTCTGATGAGCTTGCTCCAACATCATCTTCAGCATTAGAAGAGTTGGCAAAAATTTTAGGTCAGTAATAATTATTATTTATTTGTTTATAGTATTTGAAATAGCGTATGATCCAATATTATTGTAGTTTTGATATTAAAACTAATGATAAATAACACCAAGTTCTACTAAATATGGACCACATAGGAAGTATGTTACGTGAAGAGTTATCTTAAATATTTTTCATACATATCTAAAAGCCTGTTTCTTTTACTAATTTTGCTATATTCGACAATAGTTTTTCTTGCTTCGTATGCTTGTTAAAATTTAGATTTTGTTTCAAAATATTTTACTAATTGAATTAATTTTTTCTTCAGCCATCGCTATCAAAGAGGCTATAGCTGGAGATGATGTCAAATCAGTCGATATAAAACCTTTTATTATTCCTCCTCTACATAATCCTGTAGTCCCTATACACCTATAGGCTCATTGTCTTCATATCATAAACAATAAACCGTAATGCATTATGCATTGTCATTATTTTACTTCGAGATGAACTAAACCTTAGTAAAATACATGTCTCTCAAATATTTTCGATAAAATTGAAATGGTTAAATGTGAGCTTGTCGAAAAGATAGCCCAAATGAAATTTCAAATATTAACTTTCATCCGTGAAAAGCATTATTGTAACAATCGGTTCTATGTTTTCTTGAAAAGATGGTTGGATATAACTATTACCACATAAAATATAATTATGTCATTATATTACATAATTGTTCCAATATAATGTATTATTTCTAAATATTATTTAATTATATAGTCTATTGCCATAAATTGATAATTCGTGAGAGCGGGTCAGTGTTCCAATTTCCACTACAAAAGTAGACCAACACACAAAATCCTCACTCCATTATATTATAACAATATTCTAAGCTCTTATATTTTAATGATGAATAACTTAATGATAGTTAAATGAAAAAAATTTAATTTCAAGTCTCTAGTTGGTAATGAGTTGAAACATTGCTATAAAAAGAGAGTATAAATACCTTATTAGTTGCGCATGATAAACTAGCATTGGACCATTAAAAGACACTCATCCTGAACTTTAAGTAGTTATAATCTTAGAGTAGGCAAAACTAAAGTTTTTTAAAATTTTTATAGAATTGTGACATTTTAGATTTTTAATATGTTTGACTTTTTAGTTCACTCCTTTGAACAATACATTATTAAAATTTATCTTTTTTAGGATTTGAGTAAATGAATTAACATAAAAGCAAAGATAAATAATTGTAAAACTTTTGCAGGTTTATTATCCATAAATACAATATTGATAACATCATATTTTTATTTAAATTATCATGAGATTATAGATGTTTATTAGAAAATATTATTCTTCTAATATAAAATTATCAATAAAGACTCGAATAAGTCAAGTTGACAATTAATACATCTGTATTTTAATATTTTTAACTTATATAAATAGGATCATCAACTATATTACTGAACAAGGTGAACAAGATATTATTAAAATATAAAATTATAATAGTGAGAATTTTCAATCAACATTTAGATTTTTAAATATGATAAGATTACTAAATTGACAACGTAAAAAATTAAGTTGGGTCTCTTTTCAAATAAGAATTCTATGCGTAGAGAGTTTTACACTAAACTTTATATAATTCATCACAAGAAGAGCATAACATATTAAACTACAAAGGTATTAATTAGTAATTGACAAAGTAAACTTTAATTCCTCTCTTAGTTACTTTTATGCACTTAAAAGATATGAAATATATTTTTTATTTTAATTCTTAATAGTGTTATATAAACTATAAGTATCATGTCAAAATATGAAAATATTCTTATAAAATATTTACTTTATGGATATAACAAGCATAGTTTATAAATTGTATGATGTCACGATTCTTTATTCATAAAATTCAATTGACCCCAATCTTTATATTACCTCACTCTTGTGATTAATAATTCATCCATCTACACATTATTTCAATAATACAAAATTTATTTGTTTTACGAATAATGAAATGTTAGTCTATCACGTTTCGAAGATAACTTCTTATTGGCCTAACGATCTTCCTTCTTTTAATGACAATACAATTTTTTGCACTAGCATATAAAGAGATTGCTCCAACATCATTTTGAGAATATTAATAGTTGGCTAAAATCTTATATTAGTAATAATATAGTTTCACTTGCTTAAGATATTATGAATAATATATGATCGCGCATTATGCATGTTTCGATGTTAAAACTTATTATTAATAACATCAAGTTCACCTCAATGTGGACCATAAAAATAAGTGGTTTGCGAAAATTTATCTAGGTTTTTTAATGCCATCAAGATATCTTTTTTTTAAACTAATTTTGCTATATCATTCAACATTTTAGATAATATCATATGATTATTAAAATTTAGATCTTTTTTCAAAATATTTTACTAACATGAATTACTTTTATTCTTTAGTCATTGTTATCAAAAAGGCGATAGTTGGGGATGAGATCATATCTATTGATATTAAACCTAGAATCATACCTCCCCTTTATAATCCGATACACCTTACATCAACTTGAGCTAATTTTTTCTGATATCATAAAAAATAAATTTTAGTACATTATGCATTATCGTTATCATAATATGTGATGAATAAAAAATTTTAAAAAAAAAGTCTCTAATACTATCGATAAAATTGATATTGTTAGATGCCAACTTGAGGAAAAAATGACTCAAATGAAATTATAAATATCAATTTTGAGCAGTTATAGATTGTCCATAATCATGACAAATGTTATTATATCAAAGAATGCCCTCTTTCTATTTCTAGAAATAGAAACATCTAAGTTTATAAGGAAAGAAGTTTTGACCTCACTATTACCACATGAAATCAAGTAATATCATTATGTTTTAGAAATTTTCCAATAAGTTGGATATTTTTTTCGATATTATTCAATTATATAGTTTATTATTGTAAAATTGCAATTTTTGTAATTGCGGTAGATTTCAATTTCCTCTACAAATGCAAACCAATGTACATAACACTAACTTTATTAAAGTACAATTATATTATTAGCTACTAGGTTTCTACAATGAATAACGTAGTCGCTAGTTAAATGAACAAATTTTCAATTCAAATCACTAGCATTTACCAAGTCGAAAGATTTCTATGAAAAGAAACTCTCAAGGCATTATAAGTTACCTATAATAAAATAATTTTAAGCATTAGAATGTGTTCATCTTGAAATTTAAGTGATTGTAATATCAATGTTGGGAAAACAAATATTTAAGATAATTTAATAAAATATCAAATTTGTCTTTTTAGATTTTGATTATGTTTGATTTATTAGTTCACACCTTTATACAATTGATTATTAAAATTCTACTTTGTTATTTTGAATGAGGGAAACAAATTACCATAAAATGAAAGATATTTTTTGAAAAATATTTCTATCTTTGCTATGCTTGTTTAAAATCATGATAACATTATATTATGACTCAAATTATCATGACATACTTGATGTTTATTTAAATGTTTTGTGATTTTGAAATAAAATAATGAACAAACATCTCTAGTAAGTCAAATTGACAATAATTTCATCCACATTTTAATATTTTTAACTTGTATGAAAAAGATTATCAACTAGGTTAACGAAGAAGATGATCTTGATATTATTCAAATCATAATTTCTAAGAGTGAGAATTTTTGCACCATGTTTAGATTTTCAGAAATTACAAGAATGTTGATCGTCAAAAAAATTAAGTTTGTTCTATTTTCAAATAAAATTTCTATGTGTGGAGTTTAGAACCATGCCTCTTGTAATTGATAACAAAAAGAGCATAAAGTATTGGATGACTAAAAGATTACTAACCAATTTAAAAAGAGATGCTTATTTCTCTCTCAATTATATTTATGCACTTGAATGATTTGGAATATATTTTTTTCAACTTACCATACAACAATCTTAGATTGCTACATAAAGTATGTAAACATTATGTTAAAAATGACATTATTTCTATAAAATATTTAATTAATAAATAGAACAAGCATAGTGTATAAGGTCATAATTCTTTATTTAATTTATATGCATTTCCCTTCTACCGTGAGATATGTTATTGCATACAAAAAAGTTACACTATACAATGACGATTTCAGTTTCTAAACGACCGTGGTAAGTTTCAAAAAACTAAAACCTTATGCATAACGCTAATTTGATCATAATCTTTAAAGCAACTCACTCTTGCGATGAACAATTCATCCATCAAGATATATTGCTTCAATATTGTAAATTTTTTTTACAAATAATCAAGTGTTGGCCCATCATGTTTCTAAGACAACTTCTCATTAGCCTAATGGTCTTCCTCCTCTTAACGACCATACAATTTTTCCCGGTTGCGTCTGATGAGCTTGCTCCAACATCATCTTCAGCATTAGAAGAGTTGGCAAAAATTTTAGGTCAGTAATAATAATTATTTATTTGTTTATAGTATTTGAAATAGCTTATGATCTAATATTATTGTAGTTTTGATATTAAAACTAATGATAAATAACACCAAGTTCTATTAAATATGGACCACATAGGAAATATGTTACGTGAAGAGTTATCTTAAATTCTTTTCATACATATCTAAAAGCCTGTTTTTTTACTAATTTTGCTATATTCGACAATAGTTTTTCTTGCTTCGTATGCTTGTTAAAATTTAGATCTTGTTTCAAAATATTTTACTAATTGAATTAATTTTTTCTTTAGCCAACGCTATCAAAGAGGCTATAGCTGGAGATAATGTCAAATCAGTCGATATAAAACCTTTTATCATTCCTCCTCTACATAATCCTGTAGTCCCTATACACCTATAGGCTCATTGTCTTCATATTATAAACAATAAACCGTAATGCATTATGCATTGTCATTATTTTACTTCGAGATAAACTGAACCTTAGTAAAATACATGTCTCTCAAATATTTTCGATAAAATTGAAATGGTTAAATGTGAGCTTGTCGAAAAGATAGCCCAAATGTAATTTCAAATATTAACTTTCATCCGTGAAAAGCATTATTGTAACAATCGGTTCTATGTTTTTTTGAAAAGAAGGTTGGATATAACTATTACCACATAAAATATAATTATGTCATTATATTACATAATTGTTCCAATATAATGTATTATTTCTCAATATTATTTAATTATATAATCTATTGCCATAAATTGATAATTCGTGAGAGCGGGTCAGGGTTCCAATTTCCACTACAAAGGTAGACCAACACACAAAATCCTCACTCCATTATATTATAACAATATTCTAAGCTCTTATATTTTAATGATGAATAACTTAATGATAGTTAAATGAAAAAATTTTAATTTCAAGTCACTAGTTGGTAATGAGTTGAAACATTGCTATAAAAAGAAAATATAAATACCTTATTAGTTGCGCATAATAAACTAGCATTTGACCATTAAAAGACACTCATCCTGAACTTTAAGTGGTTATAATCTTAGAGTTGGCAAAACTAAAGTTTTGTAAAATTTTTATAGAATTGTGACATTTTAGATTTTTAATATGTTTGACTTTTTAGTTCACTCCTCCGAACAATACATTATTAAAATTTATCTTTTTTCAAATTTGAGTAAATGAATTAACATAAAAGCAAAGATAAATAATTGTAAAAATTTCGCATGTTTATTATCCATAAATACAATATTGATAACATCATATTTTTATTTAAATTATCATGAGATGATAGATGTTTATTGGAAAATATTATTCTTCTGATATAAAATAATCAATAAAGGACTCGAACAAGTCAAGTTGACAATCAATACATCTGTATTTTAATATTTTTAACTTGTATAAAGAGGATCATCAACTATATTCGTGAACAAAGTGAACAAGATATTATTAAAATATAAAATTGTAATAGTGAGAATTTTCAATCAACATTTAGATTTTTAAATATGACAAGATTACTAAATTGACAACATAAAAAATTAAGTTGGGTCTCTTTTCAAATAAAAATTCTATGCGTAGAGAGTTTTACACCATACTTTATATAATTTATCACAAGAAGAGCATAACATATTAAACTACAAAGGTATTAATTAGTAATTGACAAAGTAAACTTTAATTCCTCTCTTAGTTACTTTTATGCACTTAAAAGATTTGAAATATATTTTTTAATTTAATTCTTAATAGTGTTATATAAAATATAAGTATCATGTCAAAATATGATAATATTCTTATAAAATATTTTTATTTTATGGATATAACAAGCATAGTTTATAAATTATATGATGTCACGATTCTTTATTCAACTTTTATACATTTTACTTCTTCCATTTTATACATTATTAGATACTACAGAAGTTGCTATATGCAATGAAGATTTCAGTTTACATGAAATGTGTTAAAATAATATAGCCTTATGCATAAAATTCAATTGACCCCAATCTTTATATTACCTCACTCTTGTGATTAATAATTCATCCATCTACACATTATTTCAATAATACAAAATTTATTTGTTTTACGAATAATGAAATGTTAGTCCATCACGTTTCGAAGATAACTTCTTATTGGCCTAACGATCTTCCTTCTTTTAATGACAATACAATTTTTTGCACTAGCATATAAAGAGATTGCTCCAACATCATTTTGAGAATATTAATAGTTGGCTAAAATCTTATATTAGTAATAATATAGTTTCACTTGCTTAAGATATTAGGAATAATATATGATCGCGCATTATGATTAATAACATCAAGTTCACCTCAATGTGGACCATAAAAATATGTGGTTTGCGAAAATTTATCTAGGTTTTTTAATGCCATCAAGATAGCTTTTTCTTAAACTAATTATGCTATACAATTCAACATTTTAGATAATATCATATGATTATTAAAATTTAGATCTTCTTTCAAAATATTTTACTAACATGAATTACTTTTATTCTTTAGTCATTGTTATCAAAGAGGCGATAGTTGGGAATAAGAGCAGATCTATTGATATTAAACCTAGAATCATATCTCCCCTTTATAATCCGGTACACCTTACATCTCCTTGAGCTAATTTTTTCTGATATCATAAAAAATAAATTTTAATACATTATGCATTATCATTATCATAATATGTGATGAATAAAAAATTATAAAATAAAAGTCTCTAATAATATTGATAAAATTGATTTGGTTAGATGCCAACTTGAGGAAAAAATGACTCAAATGAAATTATAAATATCAATTTTGATCAGTTATAGATTGTCCATAATCATGACAAATGTTATTATATCAAAGAATGCTCTCTTTCTATTTCTATAAATAGAAACATCCAAGTTTATAAGAAAAGAAGTTTTGACCTCACTATTACCACATGAAATCAAGTAATATCATTATGTTTTAGAAATTTTCCAATAAGTAGGATATTTTTTTCGATATCATTCAATTATATAGTTTATTATTGTAAATGTGCAATTCTTGTAATTGCGGTAGATTTTCAATTTCCTCTTCAAATGCAAACCAATTTACATAACACTAACTTTATTAAAGTACAATTATATTATTAGCTACTAGGTTTCTATAATGAATAACATAGTCGCTAGTTAAATGAACAAATTTTCAGTTCAAATCACTAGCATTTATCAAGTCGAAACATTTCTATGAAAAGAAACTCTCAAGGCATTATAAGTTACCTATAATAAAATAATTTTAGAGCATTAGAATGTGCTCATCTTGAAATTTAAGTGATTGCTATATCAATGTTGGCAAAACAAATATTTAAGATATTTTAATAAAATATCAAATTTGTCTTTTTAGATTTTGATTATGTTTGACTTATTAGTTCACACCTTTATACAATTGATTATTAAAATTCATCTTTGTTATTTAGAATGAGGGAAATAAATTACCACAAAATGAAAGATATTTTTTGAAAAATATTTCTATCTTTGCTATGCTTGTTTAAAATCATGATAACATTATATTATGACTCAAATTATCATGACATACTTGATGTTTATTTAAATGTTTTGTGATTTTGAAATAAAATAACGAACAAACAGCTCTAGTAAGTCAAATTGACAATAATTTCATCCAAATTTTGATATTTTTAACTTATATGAAAAAGATCATCAACTAGATTCATGAAGAAGGTGATCTTGATATTATTCAAATCATAATTTCTAAGAGTGAGAATTTTTGCACTATGTTTAGATTTTCAGAAATTACAAGAAAGTTGATCGTCAAAAAAATTAAGTTTGTTCTATTTTCAAATAAGATTTCTATGTGTGGAGTTTAGAACCATGCCTCTTGTAATTGATAACAAAAAGAGCATAAAGTATTGGATGACTAAAAGATTACTAGCCAGTTTATAAAAGAGATGCTTATTTCTCTCTCAATTATATTTATGCACTTGAATGATTTGGAATAGATTTTTTTCAACTTACCATACAACAATCTTAGATTGTTACATAAAGTATGTAAACATTATGTTAAAAGATGACATTATTTCTATAAAATATTTAATTAATAAATAGAACAAGCATAGTGTATAAGGTCATAATTCTTTATTTAATTTATATGCATTTCCCTTCTACCATGAGATATGTTATTGCATACAAAGAAAGTTACAATATATAATGACGATTTCAGTTTCTAAACGACCGTGGTAAGTTTCAAAAAACTAAAACCTTATGTATAACGCTAATTTGATCAAAATATTTAAAGAAACTCACTCTTGCGATGAACAATACATCCATCAAGATATATTGCTTCAATATTGTAAATTTTTTTTACAAATAATCAAGTGTTGTCCCATCATGTTTCTAAGACAACTTCTTATTAGCCTGATGGTCTTCCTCCTCTTAACGACCATGCAATTTTTCCCGGTTTCGTCTGATGAGCTTGCTCCAACATCATCTTCAGCATTGGAAGAGTTGACAAAAATTTTAGGTCAGTAATAATTATTATTTATTTGTTTATAGTATTTGAAATAGTGTATGATCAGTATTATTGTAGTTTTGATATTAAAAATAATGATAAATAACACCAAGTTCTACTAAATATGGACCACATAGGAAATATTTTACGTGAAGAGTTATCTTAAATTCGTTTCATACATATCCAAAAGCCTGTTTCTTTTACTAATTTTGCTATATTCGATAATAGTTTTTCTTGCTTCGTATGCTTGTTAAAATTTAGATCTTGTTTCAAAATATTTTACTAATTGAATTAATTTTTTCTTCAGCCATCGCTATCAAAGAGGCTATAGCTGGAGATGATGTCAAATCAGTCAATATAAAACCTTTTATCATTCCTCCTCTACATAATCCTGTAGTCCCTATACACCTATAGGCTCGTTGTCTTTATATCATAAACAATAAACCGAATGTATTATGAATTGTCATTATTTTGCTTCGAGATGAACTAAAACTTAGTAAAATACATGTCTCTCAAAAATTTTCGATAAAATTGAAATGGTTAAATGTGAGCTTGTCGAAAAGATAGCCCAAATGAAATTTCAAATATTAACTTTCTACCTTGAAAAGCATTATTGTAACAATCGGTTCTATGTTTTCTTGAAAAGAAGGTTGGATATAACTATTACCACATAAAATATAATTATGTCATTATATTACATAATTGTTCCAATATAATGTATTGTTTCTCAATATTATTTAATTATATAGTCTATTGCCATAAATTGATAATTTGTGAGAGCGGGTCAGGGTTCCAATTTCCACTACAAAAGTAGACCAACACAAAATCATCACTCCATTATATTATAACAATATTCTAAGCTCTTATATTTTAATGATGAATAACTTACTTGATAGTTAAATGAAAAAATTTTAATTTCAAGTCACTAGTTGGTAATGATTTGAAACATTGCTATAAAAAGAAAGTATAAATACCATATTAATTGTGCATGATAAACTAGCATTGGACCATTAAATGACACTTAACCTGAACTTTAAGTGGTTATAATCTTAGAGTAGGCAAAACTAAAGTTTTGTAAAATTTTTACAGAATTGTGATATTTTAGATTTTTAATATGTTTGACTTTTTAGTTCACTCCTTTGAATAATACATTATTAAAATTTATCTTTTTTAGGATTTGAGTAAACATAAAAGCAAAGATAAATAATTGTAAAAATTTTATAGGTTTATTATCCATAAATACAATATTGATAACATCATATTTTTATTTAAATTATCATGAGATGATAGATGTTTATTGTAAAATATTATTCTTCTGATATAAAATAATTAATAAAAGACTCGAACAAGTCAAGTTGACAATCAATACATCCGTATTTTAAAATTTTTAACTTGTACAAAGAGGATCATCAACTATATTACTGAACAAGGTGAACAAGATATTATTAAAATATAAAATTGTATTAGTGAGAATTTTCAATCCATATTTAGATTTTTACATATTACAAGAATACTAAATTGACAACATAAAAAATTAAGTTGGGTCTCTTTTCAAATAAGAATTCTATGAGTGGAGAGTTTTACACCATGCATTATATAATTTATCTCAAAAAGAGCATAATATATTAAACTACAAAGGTATTAATTAGTAATTGAAAAAGTAAACTTTAATTCCTCTCATAGTTAATTTTATGCACTTGAAAGATATGAAATATTTTTTTTAATTTAATTCTTAATAGTGTTATATAAACTATAAGTATCATATCAAAATACGATAATATTATTATAAAATATTTACTTTATGGATATAACAAGCATAGTTTATAAATTGTATGATGTCACGATTCTTTATTCAACTTTTATACATTTTACTTCTTCCATTTTATACATTATTAGATACTACAGAAGTTGCTATATACAATGAAGATTTCAGTTTACATGAAATTTGTTAAAATAATATAGCCTTGTGCATAAAATTCAATTGACCCCAATCTTTATTTTACCTCACTCTTGTGATTAATAATTCATCCATCTACACATTATTTCAATACTATAAAATTTATTTTTTTACGAATAATGAAATGTTAGTCCATCATGTTTCGAAGACAACTTCTTATTGGCCTAACGATCTTCCTTCTGTTAATAACAATGCAATTTTTTGTACTAGCATATAAAGAGATTGCTCCAACATCTTTTTGAGAATAATAATTGTTGGCTAAAATCTTATATTAGTAATAATATAGTTTCACTTGCTTAAGATATTAGGAATAATATATGATCATGCATTATGCATGTTTCGATGTTAAAACTTATGATTAATAATACCAAGTTTACCTCAATGTGGACCATAAAAATAAGTGGTTTGTGAAAAATTATCTATTTTTTTAATGCTATCACGGTAGCTTTTTTATTTTTTAACTAATTATGCTACATCATTCAACATTTAAGATAAAACCATTTGATTATTAAATTTAGATCTTCATTCAAAATATTTTACAAACATGAATTACTTTTATTTTTTATCTATTGCTATCAAAAAGATGATAGTTGGGGATGAGATCAGATCTAGTGATATTAAACCTTTAATCATACCTCTCCTTTATAATCCAATACACCGTACATCTCCTTGAGCTAATTTTTTCTAATATCATAAAAAATAAATTTTAATGCATTATGCATTATCATTATCATAATATGTGATGAATAAAAAATGAGAAAATAAAAATCTCTAATACTATCGATAAAATTGATATGGTTAGATGTCAACTTGAGGAAAAAAATAACCCAAATGAAATTATAAATATCAATTTTGAGCAGTTATAGATTGTCCATAATCATGACAAGTATTATTATATCAAAGAATGCTCTCTTTCTCTTTCTAGAAATAGAAAGATCCAAATTTATAAGAAAGGAAGTTTTAACATCACTATTACCACATGAAATCAAGTTATATCATTATGTTGCAAAAATTTTCTAACAAGATGGATATTTTTTTTGATATTATTTAATTATATAATTTGTTATTGTAAATGTGCAATTCTTGTAATTAGTGTAGATTTTAAATTTCCTCTATAAATGAAACCAATGTACATAACACTAACTCTATTAAAGTATAATTATATTATTAGCTACTAGGTTTCGATAATGAATAACGTAGTCGCTAGTTAAATGAACGAATTCTCACTTCAAATCACTAGCATTTACCAAGTCGAAACAAATCTATAAAAAGAAACTCTCAATGCATTATAAGTTACCTATAATAAAATAATCTTAGAGCATTAGAATGTGCTCATCTTGAAATTTTTGAAATTTAAGTGATTGTAATGTCAATGTTGGCAAAACAAATATTTAAGATATTTTAATAAAATATCAAATTTGTCTTTTTAGATTTTGATTATGTTTGATTTATTAGTTCATATATTTATATGATTGATTATTAAAATTCATCTTTGTTATTTAGCATGAGGGAAACAAATTACCAAAAAATGAAAGATATTTTTTTACAAATTTTTCTAACTTTGCCATGCTTGTATAAAATCATAATAACATTATATTATACTCAAATTATCATGACATACTTGATGTTTATTGAAATGACTTGTGATTTTAATATAAAATAATGAATAAACATCTCCAATAAGTCAAATTAATAATAATTTCATCCACATTTTGATATTTTTAACTTGTACGAAAAAGAACAACAACTAGGATCATGAAGAAGGTGAACTAGATATTATTCAAATCGTAATTTCTAAGAGTGAGAATTTTTGCACAATATTTAGATTTTCAGGAATTACAAGAAATTTGATTTCAAAAATGTTAAGTTAGTTCTATTTTCAAATAAGATTTCTATGTGTGGAGTTTAGAACCATGCCTCGTGTAATTGATCACAAAAAGAGCATAAAGTATTGGATGACTAAAGGATTACTCGTCAATTTACAAAAGAGATGCTTATTCCTCTCTCAATTATATTTATGCACTTGAAGGATCTGGATTAGATTTTTTTCAACGTACCATACAACAATCTTAGAATGTTACATAAAGTATAAAAAATTATGTTAAAAGATGACATTATTTCTATAAATATTTAATTAATAAATATAATAAGCATTGTGTATAAGGTCACAATTCATTATTTAATTTTTGTACATTTCCCTTCTACCATAAGACATGTTATGGCATACAAAGAGAGTTACAATATACAATGATGATTTCAGTTTCTAGACGACCGTGGTTAGTTTCAAAAAACTAAAACCTATGTATAACATTTAATTGATCCTAATCTTTAAAGCAACTCACTCTTGCGATGAACAATACATCCATCAAGATATATTGCATCAATATTGTAAAATTTTTTACCTATAATCAAGTGTTAGCCCATCATGTTTCTAAAATAACTTCTAATAAGCCTAATGGTCTTTCTCCTCTTAATGGTAATGTAATTTTTCCCAATAGCGTTTGATGAGCTTGCTCCAACATCATCTTCAGCATTAGAAAAGTTGACAAAAATCTTAAGTAAGTAATAATAATTATTATTTTTTTATAGTATTTGAAATAGCGTATGATCCAGCATTATTATAGTTTTGATATTAAAACTATTGATAAATAGTTGTACTAAATGTGGATCATATAGGAAATATGTTACGTGAAGAGTTATCTTTAATTCTTTTCATGTAAATTTAAAAGCTTGTTCCTTTTACTAATTTTGCTATATTCGATAATAGTTTTTATTGCTTCGTATGCTTGTTAAAATTTAGATCTTGTTTCAAAATATTTTACTAATTGAATTAATTTTGTTCTTTAGTCATCGCTATCAAAGAGGCTATAGCTGGAGATGACGTCAAATCATTCGATATAAAACCTTTTATCATTCTTACTCTACATAATCCTGTAGTCCCTATACACCTGTAGTTTCATTGTCTTAATATCATAAATAATAAACTGTAATGCATTATACGTTGTCATTATTTTACTTCGAGATGAACTAAAACTTATTAAAATATATTTCTCTCAAATATTATCGATAAAATTGAAATAGTTAAATATGAGCTTGTAGAAAAGATAACCCAAATGAAATTTCAAATATTAACTTTCATCCGTGAAAAGCATTATTGTAACAATCGGTTATATTTTTTCTTGAAAAGAAGGTTAGATATAACTATTACCACATAAAATATAGTTATGTCATTATATTACATAATTGTTTCAATATAATGTGTTGTTTCTCAATATTATTTAATTATATAGTCTATTGCCATAAATTGACAATTCGTGAGAGCGGGTTAGAGTTCCAATTTCCACTATAAAAGTCGACCAACACAAAATCCTCACTCCAATATATTATAACAATATTTTAAGCTCTTATATTTTAATGATAAATAACTTACATGATAGTTAAATGAAAAAATTTTAATTTCAAGTCACTAGTTGGTAATGAGTTGAAACATTGCTTGAAAAAGAAAGTATAAATATCTTATTAGTTGCATATGATAAACTAGTATTGAACCATTAAAATACACTCATGCTGAACTTTATGTGGTTATATCTTAGAGTAGGCAAAACTAAAGTTTTATAAATTTTTTATAGAATTGTGACATTTTAGATTTTTAATATGTTTGACTTTTTAGTTCATTCCTTTTAACAATACATTATTAAAATTTATGTTTTTTAGGATTTAAGTAAAAGAATTAACATAAAAGCAAATATAAATAATTATAAATATTTTTAGGTTTATTATCCATAAATACAATATTGATAACATCATATTTTTATTTAAATTATCATTAAATAATAGGTATTTATTTGAAAATATTATTCTTTTGATTAAAATAATCAACAAAGGATTCAAACAAGTCAAGTTGACAATCAATACATCCGTATTTTAATATTTTTAACTTGTTTGAAGAGGATCATCAACTGTATTCCTGAACAAGTTGAGCAAGATATTATTCAAATATAAAATTGTAATAGTGAGAATTTTCAATCCACATTTAGATTTGTACATATTACAAGAATACTAAATCGACAACATAAAAAATTAAGTTGGGCCTGTTTTCAAATAAGAATTCTATGCATAGAGAGTTTTACACCATGCTTTATATAATTCATCTTAAAAAGAGCATAACATTTTAAACGACAAATGTATTAATTAGTAATTCACAAAGTAAACTTTAATTCCTCTCTTAGTTACTTTTATGCACTTGAAAAATATGAAATAATTTTTTTTAATTTAAATCTTAATAGTGTTATATAAACTATAAATATCATGTCAAAAAGATTATAATATTCTCATAAAATATTTACTTTATGGATATAACAAGCATAGTTTATAAATTGTATGATGTCAGAATTCTTTATTCAACTTTTATATATTTCACTTCTTCCATTTTATACATTATTAGATACTATGGAAGTTGCTATATACAATGAAGATTTTAATTTACATAAAAAGTGTTAAAATAATATAGTCTTATGCATAAAATTCAATTGACCCCAATCTTTATATTACCTCACTCTTGTGATGAATAATTCATCTATCTACACATTAATTCAATAATATAAAATTTATTTTTTTTACGAATAATGAAATGTTAGTCCATCACGTTTTGAAGACAACTTCTTATTGGCCTAACGATCTTCCTTCTTTTAACGACAATGCAATTTTTTTGCACTAGAATATAAAGAGATTGCTCTATCATCATCTTAAGAATTAGAATAGTTGGCTAAAATCTTATATTAGTAATAATATAGTTTCACTTGCTTAAAATATTAAGAATAATATACGATCACATATTATGCTTGTTTCGATGTTACAACTTATGATTAATAACACCAAGTTCACCTCAATGTGGACCATAAAAATAAGTGGTTTGTGAAAATTTGTCTATTTTTTTAATGCATCAAGATAACTTTTTTTAAAACTAATTATGCTATATCTTTCAACATTTTAGATAATATCATATGATTATTAAAATTTAGATCTTCTTTTGAAAATATTTTATTAACATGAATTACTTTTATTTTTTAGCCATTGCTGTCAAAGAGACAATAGATGGGGATAAGATCAAACCTAGTAATATTAAACCTTTAATCATACCTCCCCTTTATAATCCAAAACACCTTACATCTCTTTGAGCTAATTTTTTCTAATATCATAAAAAATAAATTTTAATGCATTATTCATTATCATTATCAAAATATGTGATGAATAAAAAATGATAAAATAAAAGTCTCTAATACTATCGATAAAATTGATATGGTTAGATGTCAACTTGAAGAAAAAATGACCCAAATGAAATTATAAATATCAATTTTGAGCAATTATAGATTGTCCATAATCATGACAAGTATTATTATATCAAAAAAATACTCTCTTTCTATTTCTAGAAATAGAAACATCCAAATTTATAAGAAAAGAAGTTTTGACATCACTATTACCACATGAAATCAAGTTATATCATTATGTTGCAGAAATTTTTCAACAAGATGGATATATTTTTCGATATTATTCAATTATATAGTTTATTATTGTAAATGTGAAATTCTTATAATTGGGGTAGATTTTCAATTTCCTCTACAAATGCAAACCAATGTACATAAAACTAAATTTATTAAAGTATAATTATATTATTAGTTACTAGGTTTCTATAATGAATAACGTAGTCGCTAGTTAAATGAACAAATTTTCAGTTCAAATCAGTAGCATTTACCAAGTCAAAACATTTCTATGAAAAGAAACTCTCAATGCAATATAAGTTACCTATAATAAAATAATCTTAGAGTATTAGAATGTGCTCATCTTGAAATTTAAGTGATTCTAATGTCAATGTTGGCAAAACAAATATTTAAGATATTTTAATAAAATATCAAATTTGTCTTCTTAGATTTTGATTATGTTTGACTTATTAGTTCACACCTTTATACAATTTATTATTAAAATTCATCTTTTTTATTTAGCATGAGGGAAACAAATTACCACAAAATTAAAGATTTTTTTTTGTAAATATTTCTAACTTTGCCATGCTTGTTTAAAATCATGATAACATCATATTATGACTCAAATTATCATGATATACTTTATGTTTATTGAAATGTTTTGTGCTTTTGATATAAAATAATGAACAAACATCTCCAATAAGTCAAATTGATAATAATTTCATCCACATTTTGATATTTTTAACTTGTCCGAAGAAGATCATCAACTAGGTTCATGAAGAAGGTGAACTAGATATTATTTAAATCATAATTTCTAAGAGTGAGAATTGATAATAATTTTTATTTTCAAATAATATTTCTATGTGTGGAGTTTAGAACCATGCCTCGTGTAATTGATAAAATAAATAGTATAAAGTATTGGATGACTAAAGTATTACGAGCTAATTTATAAAAGAGATGCTTATTCCTCTCTCAATTATATTTATGCACTTGAAGGATATGGAATAGATTTTTTTCAACTTACTATACAACAATCGTAGATTGTTACATAAAGTATAAACATTATGTTAAAAGATGACATTATTTCTATAAAATATTTAATTAATAAATATAACAAGCATAGTGTATAAGGTCACAATTTTTTATTTAATTTATATACATTTCTTTTCTACCATGAGATATGTTATTGCATACAAAGAAAGTTGCAATATGCAATGATGATTTCAGTATCTAGACGACCGTGATCAGTTTTAAAAAACTAAAACCTTATGTATAATATTTAATTGATCCTAATCATTAAAGCAACTCACTCTAGCGATGACCAATTCATCCATCAAGATATATTTCTTCAATATTGTAAATTTTTTTATGAATAATCAAGTGTTTGCCCATAATCAATTCATCCATCATGTTACCAGTAATAATATAGTTTCACTTGCTTAAGATATTAGGAATAATATACAATCACGCATTATGCATGTTTCGATGTTAAAACTTATGATTAGTAATACTAAGTTCACCTCAATGTGGACCATAAAAATATGTGGTTTGTGAAATTTGCCTAGTTTTTTTAATGCCATCAAGATAGCTTTTTATTTATCTAATTATACTATATCATTCAACAATTTAGATAACTAATTAGCTAATTTTTCTAATATCATAAAAAATAAATTTTAATGCATTATGCATTATCATTATCATAATATATGATGAATAAAAAATGATAAAATAAAAGTCTCTAATACTATCGATAAAATTGATATGGTTAGATGTTAACTTGAGGAAAAAATGACACAAATGAAATTATAAATATCAATTTTGAGCAGTTATAGATTGTCTATAATAATGACAAGTATTATTATATTAAAGAATGCTCTCTTTCTATTTCTAGAAATAGAAACTTTCAAATTTATAAGAAAAGAAGTTTTGACATCACTATTACCACATAAAATCAAGTTATATCAATATGTTGCAGAAATTTTCCAACAATATGGATATTTTTTTATATTATTCAATTATATAGTTTATTATTGTAAATGGGCAATTCTTGTAATTGGGGTAGATTTTCAATTTTCTCTACAAATGCAAACCAATTACATAACACTAACTCTATTAAAGTACAATTATATTATTAGCTATTAGATTTCGATAATAAATAATGTAGTCGCTAGTTAAATGAACAAATTTTCAGTTCAAATCACTAGCATTTACCAAGTCGAAATATTTTTATAAAAAGAAACTCTCAATGAATTATAAGTTACTTATAATAAAATAATCTTTGAGCATTAGAATGTGCTCATCTTGAAATTTAAGTGATTATAATGTTAATGTTGGCAAAACAAATATTTAAGATATTTTAATAAAATTTCAAATTTGTCTTCTCATATTTTGATTATGTTTGACTTATTAGTTCACACCTTTATACAATTGATTATTAAAATTCATCATTTTTATTTAGCATAAGGGAAACAAATTACTACAAAATGAAAGATATATATTTTTCAAATATTTCTAACTTTGCGATGCTTGTTTAAAATCATGATAACATCATATTATGACTCAAATTATCAAGATATACTTGATGTTTATTTAAATGTATTGTGCTTGTGATATAAAATAATGAACAAACATCTCCAATAAGTCAAAATGACAATAATTTCATCCACATTTTGATATTTTAAACTTGTATGAAGAAGATCATCAATTAGGTTCATGAAGAAGGTGAACTAGATATTATTCAAATCATAATTTTTAATAGTGAGAATTTTTGCACCATGTTTAGATTTTCAAAAATTACAAGAAAGTTGATCGTCAAAAAAATTAAGTTAGTTCTATTTTTAAATAAGATTTCTATGTATGGAGATTAGAACCGTACCTCGTGTAATAGATCACAAAAAGAGCATAAAGTATTGAATGACTAAAGGATTACTAGCCAATTTACAAAAGAGATGCTTATTCCTCTCTCAATTATATTTATGCACTTGAAAGATATGGAATAGATTTTTTTCAACTTACCATACAACAATCTTTGATTGTTACATAAAGTGTAAACATTATGTTAAAAGTTGACATTATTTCTATAAAATATTTAATTAATAAATATAACAAGCATAGTGTATAAGGTCACAATTCTTTATTTAATTTATATACATTTCCCTTCTACAATGACATATGTTGTTGCTGACAAAGAAAGTTGTAATATACAATGTTGATTTCAGTTTCTAAACGACCATGGTCAGTTTAAAAAAACCTAAAATCTTATGTAAAACATTTAATCCATTAAGATATTTTGCTTCAATATTATAAATTTTTTTTACAAATAATCAAGTGTTGGCCCATCATGTTTCTAAGACAACTTCTCATTAGCCTGATGGTCTTCCTCGTCTTAACGACAATGTAATTTTTCACAATAACGTTTGATGAGCTTTCTCCAACATCATCTTCAGCATTAGAAGAGTTGGCAAAAATCTTAGGTCAGTAATAATTATTATTTATTTATAGTATTTGAAATAGCGTATGATCTAGTATTATTATTGTTTTGATATTAAAACTAACGATAAATAATACCAAGTTCTACTAAATGTGGACCACATAGGAAATATGTTACGTGGAGAGTTATCTTCAATTCTTTTCATGCAAATATAAAAGTTTATTTATTTTACTAATTTTGTTGTATTTGACAATAGTTTTTATTGCTTCGTATACTTGTTAAAATTTAGATCTTGTTTCAAAATATTTTACTAATTGAATTAATTTTGTTCTTTAGCCATCGCTATCAAAGAGGCTATAGCCGGAGATTATGTCAAACCATTCGATATAAAACCTTTTATCATTCCTCCTCTACATAATCTTGTAGTCCCTATACACCTATAGGCTTATTGTCTTAATATCATAAATAATAAATCGTAATGCGTTATTCGTTGTTATTATTTTACTTTGAGATGAACTAAAACTTATTAAAATACATGTCTCTCAAATATTATCGATAAAATTGAAATGGTTAAATGTGAGCTTGTAGAAAAGATAATCCAAACGAAATTTCAAATATTAACTTTCATCCATGAAAACATTATTTAAAAATCGGTTCTATGTTTTCTTGAAAAGAAAATTGGATATAACTATTACCACATAAAATATAGTTATGTCATCATATCACATAATTATTCCAATATAATGTATTGTTTCTCAATATTGTTTAATTATATAGTCTATTGCCATAAATTGACAATCCGTGAGAGCGAGTTAGAGTTCCAATTTCCATTGCAAAAGTAGACTAACATACAAAATCCTCACTACATTATATTATAATAATATTCTAAGCTCTTATATTTTAATGATAAATAACTTACATAATAGTTAAATAAAAAAATTTTAGTTTCAAGTCACTAGTTGGTAATGAGTTGAAACATTGTTATAAAAAGAAAGTATAAATAACTTATTAGTTGCACATGATAAACTATTAGTTCACTCATCCTGAACTTTTTAGTTCACTTTTTTAACAATACATTATTAAAATATATCTTTTTTAGGATTTGAGTAAAAGAATTAACATAAAAGCAAAGAAAAATAATTGTAAATATTTTTAGGTTTATGATCCATAAATACAATATTGATAACATCATATTTTTATTTAAATTATCATGAGATAATAGATGTTTATTGTAAAATATTATTCTTCTGATATAAAATAATCAATAAATGACTC
Organism: Musa acuminata AAA Group; assembly: GCF_036884655.1. NCBI lineage: Eukaryota > Viridiplantae > Streptophyta > Magnoliopsida > Zingiberales > Musaceae > Musa > Musa acuminata. The sequence continues at coordinate 14,927,426 of NC_088350.1, forward strand.
AAACAAGTCAAGTTGATAATCAATACATTCGTATTTTAATATTTTTAACTTGTACAAAAAGGATCATCAACTATATTCCCGAACAAGGTGAACAAGATATTATTAAAATATAAAATTGTAATAGTGAGAATTTTCAATCCACATTTAGATTTTTACATATTACAAGAATACTACATTAACAACATAAAAAATTAAGTTGGGTCTCTTTTTAAAAAATAATTCTGTGTGGAGAGTTTTACACAATGCTTTATATAATTCATCTCAAGAAGAGCATAACATATTAAACTACTAAGGTATTAATTAGTAATTCACAAAGTAAAATTTAATTCCACTCTTAATTACATTTATGCACTTGAAAGATATGAAATATTTTTTTTTAAACTAATTATGTTATACATTCAACATTCTAGATAATATCATATGATTATTAAAATATAGATCTTCTTTCAAAATATTTTACTAACATGAATTACTTTTATTTTTTAGCTATTACTATCAAAGAGACGATCGTTGGGGATGTGATCAGATCTATTGATTTTAAACCTTTAATCATACCTCCCCTTTATAATCCAATACACCTTACATCTCCTTAAGTTAATTTTTTCTAATATCATAAAAAATAAATTTTAATGCATTATGCATTATCATTATCATTATCATAATATGTGATGAATAAAAAATGATAAAATAAAAGTCTCTAATACAATCGATAAAATTGATATAGTTTGATATCAACTTGAGGAAAACATGACCCAAATGAAATTATAAATATCAATTTTGAGTAGTTATAGATTGTCCATAATCATGACAAGTATTATTATATCAAATAATGCTCTCTTTCTATTTCTAGAAATAGAAACATCCAAGTTTATAAGAAAAGAAGTTTTGACATCACTATTACCACGTGAAATCAAGTTATATCATTATGTTGCAGAAATTTTCCAACAAGATGGATAATTTTTACGATATTATTCAATAATATAGTTTATTATAGTTAATATGCAATTCTTGTAATTAGGGTAGATTTTCAATTTCCTCTACAAATGCAAACCAATGTACATAACACTAACTCTATTAAAGTATAATTATTTTATTAGCTACTAGGTTTCGATAATAAATAACATAATCGCTAGTTAAATGTACAAATTCTCAGTTCAAGTCACTTGTATTTACCAAGTCGAAATATTTTTATAAAAAAAAAACAGTTACCTATAATAAAATAATCTTAGAGCATTAGAATGTGCTCATCTTGAAATTTAAGTGATTGTAATGTCAATGTTGGCAAAACAAATATTTGAGAAATTTTAATAAAATATCAAATTTTCCTTCTTAAATTTTGATTATGTTTGACTTATTAGTTCACACCTTTATACAATTGATTATTAAAATTCATCTTTGTTATTTAGCAAGAGAGAAACAAATTACCACAAAATGAAAGATATTTTTTTACAAATATTTCTAACTTTGCCATGCTTGTTTAAAATCATGATAACATCATATTATGACTCAAATTATCATGATATACTTGATGTTTATTAAAATATTTTTTACTTTTGAGATAAAATAATGAACAAACATATCCAAAAAGTCAAATTCACAATAATTTCATCCACATTTTGATATTTTTAACTGGTATGATGAAGATCATCAACTAGGTTCATGAAGAAGGTGAACTAGATATTATTCAAATCATAATTTCTAAGAGTGAGAATTTTTGCACCATGTTTAGATATTCAGAAATTACAAGAAAGTTGATCGTCAAAAAAATTAAGTTAGTTCTATTTTCAAATAAAATTTCTATGTGTGGAGATTAGAACTATCCCTCGTATAATTGATCACAAAAAGAGCATAAAGTATTGGATGACTAAAAGATTACTCGCTAATTTATAAAAGAGATGCTTATTCCTCTCTCAATTATATTTATGCATTTGAAGGATATGGAATAGATTTTTTTCAACTTACCATACAACAATCCTAGATTGTTACGTAAAGTAGAAACATTATGTTAAATGATTACATTATTTCTATAAAATATTTAATTAATAAATATAACAAGCATAGTGTATAAGGTCATAATTCTTTATTTAATTTATATACATTTCCCTTCTACCATGATATAAGTTATTGCATGCAAAGAAAGTTAAAATATACAATGATGAATTAAGTTTCTAGACGACCGTGGTTAGTTTCAAAAAACTAAAACTTTATGCATAATGTTTAATTGATCCTAATATTTAAAGCAACTCACTCTTGCGATAAACAATTCATCTAATAAGATATATTGCTTCAATATTGTAAATATATTTTATAAATAATCAAGTGTTGGCCTATCATGTTTCTAAGATAAATTCTCATTGGCCTGATGGACTTTCTCTTCTTAACGATAATACAATTTTTCCCGGTAGCGTCTGATGAGCTTACTCCAACATCATCTTCAGCATTAGAAGAGTTGGATAAAATCTTAGGTTAGTAATAATAATTATTTATTTATTTATAGTATTTGAAATAACGTGTGATCCAGCATTATTGTAGTTTTGATATTAAAACTAATGATAAATAACACCAATTTCTACTAAATGTCGACTATATAGGAAATATGTTACGCGAAGAGTTATCTTCAATTCTTTTCATGCAAATCTAAAAGCTTGTTTCTTTTGCTAATTTTGCTATATTCGATAATAGTTTTTATTGCTTCGTATGCTTGTTAAAATTTAGATCTTGTTTCAATATATTTTACTAATTGAATTAATTTTGTTCTTTAGCCATCGCTATCAAAGAGGCTTTAGCTGGAGATGACGTCAAATCATTCGATATAAAACCTTTTATCATTCCTCCTCTACATAATCCTGTAGTCCCTATACACCTATAGACTCATTGTCTTAATATCATAAACAAGAAACCGTAATGTATTATGTGTTATCATTATTTTACTTCGAGATGAACTAAAACTTATTAAAACATATGTCTCGCAAATATTATCGATAAAATTGAAATGGTTAAATGTAAGCTTGTAGAAAAGATAACCCAAATGAAATTTCAAATATTAACTTTCATCCGTGAAAAGCTTTATTTTAACAATCGGTTCTATGTTTTCTTGAAAAGAAGGTTGGACATAATTATTACCACATAAAATATAGTTATGTCATCATATTACATAATCGTTCCAATATAATGTATTGTTTCTCAATATTGTTTAATTATATAGTCTATTGCCATAAATTGACAATTCGTGAGACCGAGTTAGAGTTCCAATTTCCACTACAAAAGTAGACCAACACACAAAATCCTCACTACATTATATTATAACAATATTCTAAGCTCTTGAAAAATAAATTTTAATGCATTATGCATTATCATTATCATAATATGTGATGAATAAAAAATGATAAAATAAAAGTACGTAATACTATCGATAAAATTGATATGGTTAGATATCAACTTGAGGAAAAAATGACTCAAGTGAAATTATAAATATCAATTTTGAGCAGATATAGATTGTCCATAATCGTGACAAGTATTATTATACCAAAGAATGCTCTATTTCTATTTCTAAAAATAGAAACATCTAAGTTTATAAGAAAAGAAGTTTTAACATCACTACTACCATACAAAATCAAGTTATATTATTATGTTGTAGAAATTTTTCAACAAGATGGATATTTTTTTCGATATTATTCGTTTATATAGTTTATTCTTGTAAATGTGCAATTCTTGTAATTGGGGTAGATTTTCAATTTCCTCTACAAATGAAAACCAATGTATATAACACTAACTCAATTAAAGTACAATTATATTATTAGCTACTAGGTTTCGATAATGAATAACGTAGTCGCTAGTTAAATGAACAAATTTTTAGTTCAAATCACTAGCATTTACTAAGTCGAAACATTTCATCAAAAAGAAACTCTCAATATATTATAAGTTACCTATAATAAAATAAATTTAAGTGATTGTAATGTCAATGTTGGCAAAACAAATATTTAAGATATTTTAATAAAATATCAAATTTATCTTTTTAGATTTTGATTATGTTTGACTTATTATTTCACTCCTTTATACAATCGATTATTAAAATTCATCTTTGTTATTTAGCATGAGGGAAACAAATTACCATAAAATGAAAGATATTTTTTTACAAATATTTCAAACTTTGCCATGTTTAAAATCATGATAACATTATATTATACTCTAATTATCATGACATACTTGATGTTTATTAAAATGTTTTGTGATTTTGATATAAAATAATGAACAAACATCTCCAATAAGTCAAATTGACAATAATTTCATCCACATTTTGATATTTTTAACTTGTATGAAGAATATCATCAACTAGGTTCATGAAGAAGGTGAACTAGATATTATTCAAATCATAATTTCTAAGAGTGAGAATTTTTGCACCATGTTTAGATTTTTAGAAATTACAAGAAAGTTGATCGTCAAAAAAATTAAGTTAGCTCTATTTTCAAATAAGATTTCTATATGTGGAGTTTAGAACTATGCCTCATATAATTGATCACAAAAAAATATAAAGTATTGGATGACTAAATGATTACTAGCCAATTTACAAAAGAGATGTTTATTCCTCTCTCAATTATATTTATGCACTTGAAGGATCTAGAATAGATTTTTTTCAACTTATCATACAACAATCTTAGATTGTTACATAAAGTATATAAACATTATGTTAAAAGATGACATTATTTCTATTAAATATATAATTAATAAATATAACAAGCATAGTGTATAAGGTCACAATATTGGGGATATAAAGAGGAATAACCTTTGTATATAAACAAATACTAGAAGACCATAATATGCAGCGGAATTAAATAGAAACACAATCAAATAGAACATCAAGATATATGTGGAAAACCCCTTCAATGTGAAGGGTAAAAACCACGGGGCAAACTAAAGATAATCCACTATGAGAATAATGAATATACAAATCTCAATCTCTTGCCCTAAACCCTAGCAACAACCACAAGAGAATAACTAGGATACAAGGATCATGTCACTGCCCACAATATCTAAAACCTCCTCAAGTAATCACAGCAAGAGTCTACTATAGATTTGATCTAACCTGAGATGAGAACACTGCTAGATGATTGAGAACAGTCTCTCTACGTTGTCCTTCTCTTCTTTCCTTTCTTTCTCTTCCTTTTCTGCCTTGTTCTCCTTCTTCTCTTTGGAATCCCATGGCTCTAAAGATCTGCCTCGTTGCTGCCTTTTTATAGCCTTTCTCTACTTCTAAAACGCAGCCACCACACCCCCCTAATATTAATTAGGGTTAGGTTAAGAGGGGTGTGGGTTGTGGGCTACCCTAGCCCACATGGGCTGAATATGGGCTATCAGCCCAACAACCTCCCCTTTCAGCTCATAAGGGAGGCTGTCCCATAACTCCTCAATGTGAAGCCATGCCGACCAATTGTCGGCATATCTCTTGTCTTTCTTTTGGTAAGGTCTTCGTTAACATGTCTGCTCCATTGTCATCTGTATGAATTTTCTGAAGTTGTAACTGCTTCTCTTCAAATACATTTCGAATCCAATGATATCTGACATCTATATGCTTTGATTTGGAATGAAACATTGGGTTCTTACACAAATGGATGGCACTCTGGCTATCACAATGCATCACATAATTTTCCTGTTTCAGTCCCAATTCTTGTAAGAATTCTTTCATCCATAACATTTCTTTGCATACCTCTGTAGCAACAATATATTCTACTTCTGTGGTAGGAAGACATTTTAACAACAGGAGAGAAAATCTCTTCAAAGTCAATACCTTTCTTTTGACCAAAGCCTTTCACAACCAATCTAGCTTTGTACTTTGGTTGAGAACAATATTCTTGAGTCTTCAACCTAAAAATCCACTTGTTCTTCAAAGCCTTCATTCCATTTGGTAGCAGCACCAAATTATAAGTGTGGTTCTTCTGAAGAGCATCCATCTCTTCCTGCATAGCAACTAACCACTTCTCTTTCTGCTCACTTTCAACTGCTTCCTGGTAACTCTCTGGTTCACCTGCATCAGTAAGCATCACATACTCATCTGTAGAGTATCTTCTGGAAGGTTAACGTTGTCTAGAAGATCTTCTCAACTGAGGTTCTGTTGGAACTTGCTCTCCTACTTCTTCTTTCTCAACATGTCCTACAGGTAGATCAACATCAGGCTCTACATTATCTTCCTGCACATCTCCCCCATCACCATGATGTACTGGAGGAATAACTGGGTCACAATATGCTAATCCTTCTGCAGAAGTCTTGGCTTGTATCTTCTTCTTCAAATCTTCAAAGGTTTGATCCTCAAAGAAGACTACATCTTTGCTTCTGAATGCCTTCTGCTTTTCTGGATCCCAAAGCCTGTAACCAAAATGATCATGTGAGTAACCAAGAAAAATACATTCTTTAGACTTACCATCCAACTTGGACCTCTCATTGTCTGGAATATGTGCAAATGCGCGACAACCAAATACTCTCAAATGCCTGTAGGAAACATCTTTCTCTGATCATACATGCTATGCAACATCACCATCTAGGGCTGTACATGGTGATAAGTTGATCACATCAACTGCAGTCCTCAAAGCCTCATCCCAAAACCTTTTGGGTAGCTTGGCCTGTGAAAGCATACATCTAATTTTTTCCATGATGGTGCGGTTCATCCTCTCTACAATTGCATTATGCTGAGGTGTACCAGGAACTGTCATCTCATGTTAGATCTCATGTGACCTGCAATAGTCATTAAATAATCCTGTATACTCACCACCATTATCTGATCTTATGCATTTCAATTTCCTTTCTGTCTCCCTTTCAACCCTAGCATGAAACTCTTTGAAGACATTAATAACCTGATCTTTGGTCTTCAAAGCATAGGCCCAAACTTTCCTGGAAAAATCATCTATAAAAGTGACAAAATAAAGTGCACCACATATACCAAGAACATCAACAGATCCACCAAGAGTTTTTATCCTCAAAGGACCACATACATTTGTATAAATACGGTCTAAGGCATGCATTTTTCTAGACAAAGCAGCACTAGCAAATGAAACTCTATGTTGTTTACCATCCAAACAATCAATACAAGGGTTCAGATGTATATCTCTGAGATCTAGCAATACCTCTCTCTTGGAAAGAGCTTGCAGCCCCTTCTCGCTCATGTATCCCAATCGCCTATGCCACAACTCCATACTGAAGTCTTTCTCTGTAGCATTTAACTGCTCACCATAAGCTTTAGCCTGCAACCTGCACAAAGTATGACATTTCTTTCCACTAGCTATAACAAGAGAACCCTTACTGAGCTTCCATTACCCTATGTGAAATCTGCTTTCATAGTCTTCATCATCTAGTCTGCCAACTGAAATTAAATTCAGCCTCAAGTCAATCATATGCCTCACATCCTTAAGCACCAAATTATAGCCAAGGTTGGTCTTTAAATGGATATCACCCATGCCAATGATGTCTGCTGTGCTATAGTTGCCCATCTTGACAACACCAAAGTTTCCATACCTGTATGTAGCAAAAAACTCCCTCTGTGGTGTAGCATGATAAGAAGCACCTGTGTCAATCACCCACTCAAGATCCTGACACACACAAGAAAAAATATCATCAGAAAGAGACAAAATCAAATAATCACCACCCTACACTATAGCTGTAGTATTATCCTTTGACTCTGTAGACTCCACTTCTTTTCCCTTTTTCTTGTTCTTCTTAGGTTGCTTACATTGGTTCTTGTAATGTCCTTTCTCACCACAGTTATAGCAAACAATATATTTTCTTGATCTTGACTTGCTCCTACCCATACGTGAACTGCTTCTAGACTTTGACCTTCCTCTGTTCTCTAAGATAAGTGCCTGTGAATCATTTTGAGATGTTGTTGAACTCTTTCTTCTCAACTCCTCATTCAACAAACTGCTTGTTACTTGACTCATAGTGACAATACTATCTGGCGCAGAATTACTAAGGGAAACCACCAGTGTCTCCCAACTTTCTGGTAATGAATTGAGAAGTAACAATGCCTGCAACTCATTATCAAGAGATATTTTCATAGAGGATAACTGGTTCGTAATACTCTGCATTTCATTCAAATGCTCAGCAATAGAAGCACCCTCTCTATATATTAGGTTCACAAGTTTTCTGATCAAAAAAGCTTTGTTGCCAGCTATTTTTCTTTCATAGAGACTTTCCAATTTTTTCCAAAGAGAATATGCAGAAATTTCAATAGAAACATGGTGAAAGACACTATCATCAAGCCACTATCTAATAAACCAAATTGTTTTTCGATCTAACCTCTTCCACTCATCATCTATCATAGTTTTAGGTTTTGCATTATCCCCCTGCAAAGGTCCATACAAATCTTTGGAATACAAGAGATATTCCATTCTTGGTTTCCATATCATCTAATTATTTCCATTCAAACTAATCATGTGAGAAATATTACTGGCCTCCATGTTCAAATACAAAAATTAAATCACCAAAACCCCGCTCTGATACTAGTTGATGGGGATATAAAGAGGAATAACCTTTGTATATGAACAAATACTAGAAGACCATAATACGCAGCGGAATTAAATAGAAACACAATCAAATAGAACACTAAGATATACGTGGAAAATCCCTTCAATGTGAAGGGTAAAAACTATGGGACAAACTAGAGATAATCCACTATGAGAATAATGAATATACAAATCTTAATCTCTTGCCCTAAACCCTAGCAACAACCATAAGAGAATAACTAGGATACAAGGATCACGTCACTGCCCACAATATCTAAAACCTCCCCAAGTAATCACAACAAGAGTCTACTGTAGATTTGATCTAACCTGAGATGAGAACACTGCTAGATGATTGAGAATAGTCTCTTTGCGTTGTCCTTGTCTTCTTCCCTTTCTTTCTCTTCCTTTTCTGCCTTGTTCTCCTTCTTCTCTTTAGAATCTCGTGGCTCTAAAGATCTGCCTCGTTGCTGTCTTTTTATAGTCTTTTTCTGCTTCTAAAACACAGCCACCACACCCCCCAATCTTAATTAGGGTTAGGTTAAGAGGGGTGTGGGTTGTGGGTTGCCCTAGCCCACATGGGCTGAATATGGGCTATCAGCCCAACACACAATTCATTATTTAATTTATGTACATTTCCCTTCTACCATAAGACATGTTATTGCATACAAAGAAAGTTACAATATACAATGATGATTTCAGTTTCTAGACGATCACGGTTAGTTTCAAAAAACTAAAACCTTATGTATAACGCTTAATTGATCCTAATCTTTAAAACAACTCACTCTTGCGACAAACAATTCATCCATCAAGATATATTGCTTCAATATTGTAAATTTTTTTACAAATAATCAAGTGTTTGCCCATCATGTTTCTAAGACAACTTCTCATAGGCCTAATGGTTTTCCTCCTCTTAACGACAATGTAATTTTTCCCGGTAGCGTCTGATGAGCTTGGTCCAACATCATCTTCAACATTAGACGAGTTGACAAAAATCTTAGGTTAGTAATAATTATTATTATTTTATTTATAGTATTTAAAATAGTGTATTGTCACAGACTTAGCTGGTTTTGCCTAAGTAATGCGGCACCCTTGCTTATCCGTCTGCAAAGGTCAGCCTACCCGAAGCCTCTCATGTCCCTTAGGACCCACAAAAGAGAGAACGGGTTAGAGAAAACACCTTATTCAGGATCCACAAGCAAACATCTCCGAAAATACTTCATAGACAATGCAAATTACAAATAGACTTTATAGGCTCTGAACAGTTGCACAACAAAGGGTCAAAATGGTCCATTATAGATCGAAAATCTCTCACACGTGCCCACATGACACAACCTTTATTTACAAGCCTAAAGCGGCCACCAACCTAACTAAAATGAGACTATTAAGCCTTCGGCCATCCCTCTACATGTTGTACAAAGCATGAACATACCAAAAGATACGGACATACATAAGCATTACATCAAACATCCTATTTAGAAGTTTGTCCGTGACATTCTCCCCCACTTATTCCTTCGACATCCTCGTCGAAGCCTTTGTCGACACTACAACTCCTCGCCTTTGCTGAGTCTTCAATCTTCTGCTCCAACTGCAATGCACCTCATGGCTCCCAGTTGCTCTCCACTTTTGCTTTTGAGTAGTCGAACCTTTGATGTTGAATCTCGGATTTTGATGATATAATTAATTGGTGGGTTAATTGATCTAATCCATATTATTGAGTTAAGTGTGTAGGATTAACTATGATAACCAGAAAACATAAAGCAAGGATACCGGAGTCGAGCTCGATGGACGTTTAAGAGACCGAAAAATCATCGGAGATGCTGCCGGAACCATCCGAGAAGAAATCGGGAACGTGTCGGAAGTTCGCCGAAGAAATCGTCGGAGGCTCGCGGAGATCACCAAGAAGGCTCGGCTACTCGTTAAAGTCATCACAAAGATTGGAAGCTTGCAGGGAGTCCGTCGGAAGAAGTTCGTCGGAAAGCTCAACGGAACAAGACTTGACGTTCGCGGTTAAAAAACTTGCTTAGGATGTTTTTTTTTGTGTTATGTAGTTCACCTGTAATTAGGATTAGGATTAAGAGATAATCCTATATCCTGGTTAGGGGCCAACTGGGCCCAAAGTCAGATTTGGTTTGGGCTAAAATTAAGCCAAACAATTGAAATGGAGAGCCAGGCGGTGGCACCGCCTGGCTGGGCGGTGACACCTCCTTGGCTGGGCGGTTGCACCGTCTAGCACCCGAGCGCTGGGCGGTGGCACCGCCTGGCTGGGCGGTGGAACCTCCAGCACCGGGAACCCTAAGAGAATTCAAATTTTGGAGCCCAAAATTTGAATCCTCTTGAGGCCTATAAATACCCCTCAAATCTCAGCTGAGGTTACAACTTTTGAGAAGCATTTTGATTGAGAGAAAAGTCTTAGAAAGTCTTAGCAAGTCTTGTTTTCAATTTGTTAGAGAGTTCTTCTCCTTCTTTCTTATTAAAAATTTATAAGAGGTTGAGCTGCTTGTAAAAGGTTGTAAGAGGGGTGTTTACCCTTCCATTTCAAGAGACTTGCTAGTGGAAGGTGGGAGCCTCATCGAAGAGGGGCCTCGCAAGTGGAGTAGGTCATTTGACCGAACCACTCTAAAAATCGGCGTAATCTCTGGTTTGCTTTTTATTATTGTCATTTACATTACTGCAAATCTTCTTACTACTTTAGTTCCTTATTACTCTTGCTGCGCAACTTCAAGAATACGCCTTCAAGTTAAATTTCTCAAGTTTTGTTCTTAACGTACGAAAGATTTTGTTAAAATCGAAGTTTTAATCCGCTGCACTAATTCACCCCCCCTCTCTTAGTGCCGCTCCGATCCTAACAAGTGGTATCAGAGCGAGGTTATCTCTCATATTTGGTTTAATACCCAAGAGAGATGGCTTACTCCGGCATGCAAGAGGGCCATTCTATTGCACGACCACCTTTGTTTAATGGGTCGGATTACATATATTGGAAGACTCGCATGAGAATCTTCCTCATTTCTATGGACTTTGAGCTTTGGTCTATTGTCGAGAATGGATTTAAAAAATCTTCTCTTCCGATGAGCGAATGGGATGAATCGGAGAAGAAGGTTTTTGCTTTAAATGCAAAGGCTATAAATGCCTTGTTTTGTGCACTAGACAAAAATGAATTTAATCGTGTTTCAATGTGTGATTCGGCTTTTGATATTTGGAAAACTCTTGAGGTCACTCATGAAGGCACTAGTCGAGTGAAAGAGTCCAAAATCAACATCCTTGTGCACTCTTACGAACTTTTCCGAATGAAACCAAGTGAGTCCATCGGAGACATGTACACCCGGTTTACGGATATCATCAATGGACTCAAAGCTCTTGGTAAAGATTTTACTAACTTTGAACTAGTAACTAAAATCTTAAGATCCCTCCCTAAAAGTTGGGATCCAAAAGTTACGGCCATTCAAGAGGCCAAAGACCTTAAAGCATTCCCTCTTGAAGAACTCATTGGGTCTCTAATGACCTACGAAATGACATGTCAAGCTCATGATGAGCTCGAGAATCTCCTTCCAAAGAACAGGAAGGATATGGCACTCAAATCACAAGAAGATCACTTGAAAGGAACATCAAGTGATGAGGACAGTGACAATGACATTGCACTTTTGACTCAAAAATTTAAAAAATATTTAAGAAAGAACAGATTTAAAAATAATACAAAAAATAAATTTGAACAAAAGAAGGACCAAGTGATTTGCTATGAATGCAAAAAACCAGGACACTATAAGAACGATTGTCCTCAAGCCAAAAAGAGAACATCAAAGAAGAAGGCATTCAAGGCAACGTGGGATGATTCAAGCGCATCCGAAGAAGAGGAGTCCAACACCGAGCAAGTTGCTCATTACGCGCTAATGGCGTTAGGAGAAGAGGTATGTGATTTATTTAATGAAGATTTATCTTTTGAAGAACTATCTATCGCTTTTCATGAATTATTTGATGAATGTAGAACTGTTAGCAAGAAGTTAAGTATCTTAAAGAAAGAGCATGCTTTGCTACAAGATAAGTTTGATAGTCTTCAAACTCCTCCATGCTCTAAGTGTGAGCACTTAGAAGCAATAAAAAATGAAAATTTGCTTCTTAAGGAAACCTTAAACAAGTTTAAGGTTGGTAGCAAAGGATTAGATATGATCCTTGCACACAAGGGTCACATCGCAAATAGAAATGGAATTGGATTTGTAAAAGGATTACATCAAAATCCTACCACTTTCATAAAAGGACCTACATTACATGTTTCCTCTTATATGAAATGCAACTTTTGTTGCAAATCCGGACATATTGCCTACAAATGCCCATTTAGAAAAATTAGTTCACAAAAATTAATATGGGTTCCTAAAGGAACTATAAAGAATTCAATCATAAATAACAAAGTTAGTGGGTCAATTTTTGAGGCACCCAAAATCAAATGGGTACCTAAAAATCATCCTCTTTTGTAGACAAACCCACAAGCTAGGAGCAAGAGATGGTATCTCGATAGTGGATGCTCAAGACATATGACTGGAGATCCATCTCATTTCTCTATGCTCACTAGCAAAGAAGAAGGGTACGTTACCTTCGGAGACAACAACAAGGGCAAAATCATTGGCAAGGGAACTATTGGTAACAAATTTAATTTTTCTATTGATGATGTCTTACTAGTTGATGGATTGAAACATAATCTCTTGAGTATTAGTCAACTATGCGATAAAGGTTACATCGTTAGATTTGAATCAAATATGTGCATTATTGAAAAACCAAATCATAACATGACTATGATTGCTTTAAAACAAAATAATGTCTATACCATCAATCTTGATGAACTAAGTAATGAAATGTGCTTCTCCGCCGTAAATGATGATGCTTGGCTTTGCCATAGGAGATTAGGCCATGCAAGCATGAAAACAATATCTAAGATCTCATCTCAAGAATTAGTATGAGGAATTCCAAATATAAAGTTTATTAAGGACAAAGTATGCGATGCATGTCAACTAGGCAAACAAATAAAAACAAGCTTCAAACCAAAAAATCAAATTAGCACTACTAGACCATTACAATTGATCCATTTGGACTTATTTGGACCAATTGATACAACAAGTCTAGGTGGAAGCAAATATGCTTTTGTGATTGTGGATGACTACTCTAGATACACTTGGACCTATTTCTTAGCTCACAAAAGTGATTGCTTCAAGTGTTTCTCTAAATTTTGTAAACTCACTCAAAACGAAAAAGGCTTCATGATTTCATCAATTCGGAGTGATCACGGTGGTGAATTCTAAAACCGTGACTTTCAAAATTTTTGCGAAAGTAATGGGTACAATCACAACTTCTCAACTCCAAGAAATCCTCAACAAAATGGAGTAGTTGAAAGGAAAAATAGAAACCTACAAGAAATGGCAAGAACTATGTTGAATGAACATAGTTTACCTAAGTACTTTTGGGCCGAAGCCGTAAATACGGCTTGCTACATCATGAATAGAGTTCTAATAAGACCATCCTTATCCAAAACTCATGAATTATAGAATAACAAAAAACCAAACATCTCCTATTTTAAAGTTTTTGGTTGTAAATGCTTTATTTTAAATGAAAGGGATGCTTTAGGAAAATTTGATGCTAAATCCGATGAAGGCATCTTTCTTGGTTACTCTTCCGTTTCTAAAGCTTTTCGGGTTTTTAATAAAAGAACTTTAGTAATTGAAGAGTCTATTCATGTAGTTTTTAATGAAATTTCCGATTTAAAGAAAAATGATTTTGATGATGATCTTGGTTTTGATAATTTGAATTTAAATGAACCCTCTCCTCAAAATAGCCATTTGAATGCATCTTCTTCCGAAATTTCTTTACCAAAAGAATGGAAGTATGTAGATGCTCATCCAAAAGAGCAAATTATAGGAGATACATCAAAAGGGGTTCAAACTCGTTCTTCTTTCAAAAATTTCTGTGCTAACGCCGCTTTCCTTTCTCAAATTGAACCTAAATGCATTGATGAAGCCTTAAAAGATGATTTTTGGATCATTGCAATGCAAGAAGAATTGAACCAATTTGAGAGGAATGAGGTATGGAAGCTTGTTCCTAGACCAAGTGACCACTTAGTCATAGGTACTAAGTGGGTCTTTAGAAACAAGCAAGACGAAAATGGTATCGTGGTTAGAAACAAGGCTAGATTAGTGGCCAAAGGTTTCAACCAAGAAGAAGGTATCGATTACGAAGAAACCTTCGCTCCCGTGGCTCGATTAGAAGCCATAAGGATGCTCCTTGCCTATGCTAGTAGTAATAATTTTAAACTATTTCAAATGGATGTTAAAAGTGCTTTCTTGAATGGTTTTATTTCCGAAGAAGTATTTGTCGAACAACCTCCCAGATTTGAAAATTCTCTTCTTCCTAATCATGTATTCAAATTGACTAAAGCTCTCTATGGCTTAAAACAAGCTCCTAGAGCTTGGTATGAAAGGCTTAGTTCCTTTCTTATTTTAAATAATTTTACCAAAGGCAAGGTTGATACTACATTGTTTATTAAATATTTTGAAAATAATTTTCTTATTGTGTAAATTTATGTTGACGATATTGTGTTTGGCTCTTCGGATGAATCACTATGTGAATCATTTGCCAAATGTATGAGTCTTGAATTTGAAATGAGTTTAATGGGTGAATTAACTTTCTTTTTGAGATTACAAATTAAACAACTTAGTGATGGTATATTTCTTAACCAATCTAAATATACATTAGAATTGTTAAAACGATTTAACATGGATAATTCAAAAGCAATAAACACCCCTATGAGTACTGCGACTAAGTTAGATATGGATGAAAATGGTGAAAGTTTCGATCAAAAAACATATAGGGGAATGATAGGTAGTCTACTCTACCTCACTGCGACTAGACCGGATATTATGTTTAGTGTAGGACTTTACGCTAGGTTTCAATCTAATCCTAAATTATCTCAACTTAAGAGTGTTAAAAGAATATTTAGGTATCTTAAAGGAACTCCTAATTTAGGATTGTGGTATCCAAAATCTGAAAAATTTGATCTAATAGCTTATGCAGATGCCGATTTTGGCGGATGCATGATAGATAGAAAAAGTACATCCGGAACATGCCAATTTTTAGGACATGCACTTGTTTCTTGGACTTCCAAGAAACAAAATTCAGTTGCACTATCTACGGCGGAAGCCGAATACATTGCTACAAGTGCATGTTGTGCACAAGTAATTTGGATGAAAAATACATTAGAAGACTATGGAATTCACCTTGAAAATATTCCCATAAAATGTGATAATACTAGTGCCATATGCCTTACTAAAAATCCAATTCAGCACTCTAGAACTAAGCACATCGACGTTAGGCATCATTTCATACGCAATCATGTTCTTAACAATGATGTTGTTCTAGAATTCATTGACACAAAGCATCAATTAGCAGATATATTTACAAAAGCTTTGAATGAAGACCAATTTGAATTCATCCGAAGGGAATTAGGCATGCTAAATTGTCCCTAAAATGAACTTCACAAAAAGGACTCGTTCTTTTCCCTTCGTTTGTGAATTTGAATTCTTTATTCTTCTTCAATTCAAAATGATCCATTAAAGTATAAATTATGATCTTGAGGGAAGAAGCTAATCAAAAGGAAGGAAGAAAATTTTTTTTTCTTTCCTCCGCGTGATACCAGCGGTGGCACCGCCAGATCCGGCGGTTGCACCGACTGGCGCTCGGGCGCCAGGCGGTGACACCGACCAGTTTGGCGGTGACACCGACCGAGTCACCCTTTTAACCCGAGGGGTTAGGGCCGGCGGTGACACCGCCCCCAACCCAAAGAAAGACCTCTCAAAACCCTCTCCCATTCCCTCTAACCCTCATTCTAACTCTTAGAAACATTGGAGAAGGATTCTTGGTGGTCCAAGCTTTCCATCTCTCAACATAATCTCCACAAGGTAACACTTGAAATCCCTCTTTTCTTTTCTCTTTCTCTTGCTTATTTTTCACAGTTTCATCATCATGTTGTCTAGAAAATGGCTCCTAAGAGATCAAAAGGAATAAGGATTGAAGGAGATTCATATAACCATGACCTTTTTAGATCAAAAGAGGTAGCCCTTAGCTTTCCAAAATTTGAAACATGATGTGTCCATAAGGGAAAATACGTTGATTTGGATGAACTAGAGGACTTAGAACCCATTAGGTGGTTTGCACACCTAGAAGCTCTACCTCTACTACAAATAGATGAACCAATCTATCCACGGTTAGTGAGATTGTTCTATGCCAACCTATATGAAGACAATGATAGCCTAAGCACTTACATTCTAGGAACACCCATTAGAATATTTAACAGCACCATTTGTGAGCTAATTGGCATAACTGAAAAAGATAGGGGATGCTATTTTAAAGGTAAATGGGACGTCAAAAAAATAGGAGCAACCTATTCCGAAGCCGTGAAAACAATTTTTGCAAATCCAAACCTTGACTTCCTACCCAAGAGCTGTGAACACTTACTGCCTTTCAACTCTAAAATTCTTCATCATATTATCACAAGCATCCTATTCCCCAAACAATTTCATCTTGACGAAATAAGTCAAATAGAGATAGGAACCATGTATTGGATTATGACCGGTCAGCATAATTGTTTTGGGTACTTGATTCGCCAACACATGCAGGAAATTATGACTAAAGATACTATATTGCCATATGGGAGGTTAATCACTAGAAATCTTCATGCCTATGACATTTGCATTCCACCCGATGAAGAATCTATTCAAAATGATCGATATAACATAATAAATAAAAACCTGCTGAAAAAACTTAGGTGCACTTTTAGCAATGGCATATGGGTTAGGCAGCCTAGAAGGACGGATCCAATTCCTACACCAATAGAACAATCCGAAACACCAATTCTTATGGGAAATGAATCTCCTCCTCCTAGTCCCTTTGGAGCAGCACCTTCAGCTCCTGTTTCCTACTCTGAAGATATCATTATGGCGGAGCTATCTCAGATCAAATCACAGCAAGAACAAATTCAGAATCAACAAGTTGAAATTTTGAAGACACTACGACAGATGAATGAAAAAATAGATATCATGTATCAGCACTATGGATTACCTCCTAAGGATTAAATTGATGTATCTTTTTATTCTGTTCTGTTTGCTTTTAAAAACAAGTTCATGTTTGTCATCGATTGTACGATAACTGATCTTTCCTTTAGATAACTACTGTCTTAATCTGCATAGATGATGATGTCTTTTGGATAAACTATTTCTGGCAAATTTGAATGATGAACTTTGATAAATGCTAAACCTTTTTCTATGATCATCAATTAGCTGGCTTATCTCTTTTTGTTGATGACAAAGGGGGAGAAGTGATGACTATTGAAAATCTTTATCTTCTGTGTGATATGAATGTCTTATATGACTTGCAAATCCTTGAAAATATCACAAGATTGATATCATGAAATTTATATTGAAAATCTTTATCTTCTGTCGTAGCAAAATTCGTCCCGTATCATTTAACTTATGATTTTCATGGAAGTTTCGTACTTACTATTGTTTAATGAGGATAACGATAAAGTTCTACGATTAGAACTTATCGGGTTATGCTTGAATCCAATGGGATGGAATTCAAGTGTTTTTTATCTTCTCATAATATGACATATAGATAGGGGGAGTTATGTTTAACTCCGTCATCAATTGATTGTCATCATCAAAAAGGGGGAGATTGTTGAATCTCGGATTTTGATGATATAATCAATTGGTGGGTTAATTGATCTAATCCATATTATTGAGTTAAGTGTGCAGGATTAACTACGATAACCAGAAAACATAAAGCAAGGATACCAGAGTCGAGCTCGATGGACGTTTAAGAGACCGAAGAATCATCGGAGATGTTGCTGGAACCATCCGAGAAGAAATCGGGAATGTGGCGGAAGTTCGCCGAAGAAATCGTCGGAGGCTCGCGGAGATCACCAAGAAGGCTCGGCTACTCGTTAAAGTCATCACAAAGATTGGGAGCTTACAGGGAGTCCGTCGGAAGAAGTTCGTCGGAAAGCTCGCCGGAACAAGACTCGACGTTCGCGGTTAAAAAACTTGCTTAGGATGTTTTTTTTGTGTTATGTAGTTCACCTGTAATTAGGATTAGGATTAAGAGATAATCCTATATCCTGGTTAGGGGCCAACTGGGCCCAAAGTCAGATTTGGTTTGGGCTAAAATTAAGCCAAACAATTGAATTGGAGAGCCAGGCGGTGGCACCGCCTGGCTGGGCGGTGAAACCGCCCACACCCGAGTGCTGGGCGGTGACACCTCCTTGGCTGGGCGGTTGCACCGTCCAGCACCCGAGCTCTGGGCGGTGGCACCGCCTGGCTGGGCGGTGGAACCTCCAGCACCGGGAACCCTAAGAGAATTCAAATTTTGGAGCCCAAAATTTGAATCCTCTTGAGGCCTATAAATACCCCTTAAATCTCAGCTGAGGTTACAACTTTTGAGAAGCATTTTGATTGAGAGAAAAGTCTTAGAAAGTCTTAGCAAGTCTTGTTTTCAATTTGCTAGAGAGTTCTCCTCCTTCTTTCTTATTGAAAATTTGTAAGAGGTTGAGCTGCTTGTAAAAGGTTGTAAGAGGGGTGTTTACCCTTCCATTTCAAGAGACTTGCTAGTGGAAGGTGGGAGCCTCATCGAAGAGGGGCCTCGCAAGTGGAGTAGGTCATTTGACCGAACCACTCTAAAAATCGGCGTAATCTCTGGTTTGCTTTTTATTATTGTCATTTACATTACTGCAAATCTTCTTACTGCTTTAGTTCCTTATTACTCTTGCTGCGCAACTTCAAGAATACGCCTTCAAGTTAAATTTCTCAAGTTTCGTTCTTAACGTACGAAAGATTTTGTTAAAATCGAAGTTTTAATCCGCTGCACTAATTCACCCCCCCCCTCTTAGTGCCGCTCCGATCCTAACATTTGATCCACAATGCTGCTTCAACTCGCCAATGACTCTGACTCTAGTGTGGGGTTGGCTGAGTTGTGTTGATCCCTGTTGTTTCCTGCGGATCCTCCAGATGAAGGAAAAAACCATCCTTACTACGCCAGTCTCTCAAATGCCTCATGCTCCTTGAACTGGGTGGATGCTTGTTGGAGCTTTAACGAGCATCGTCTCGCAAACTTCTAAAGTTTTGGGTCATTCCTCCATAAAATTTACTCATTGACTCTTCTTGCACTTAGTTGTCACATCCAAGTAGGTTCGCATCAGTTCCGCTTTCGATTGGCATTTCGTTGGGAAATGAAGCGGATAATCTACTCTCAGTAGCACTGATCACCGTTGGTGAGGATTTGACAACTATTGTCTTCCATTATCTTCGAAGGGTCTTTGAACTTGTACAGAGCTCCTCTACTGGATAGATAAGAGAATTAGGGTACTTGATTTTGCCTATTCTCTTTAAGGGTTGAGAAGGCAAAGGTTACTTGACTTCACTCGCCTCCTCGAGGTTATACTCCATGCATCGAGCTGGTTACTAGCCTTCGCCTGCTCTTTGCTCACACTTCTGAAGCACTTGAAGTGTTTGCACTCCTTGTGTTGAGTAAGTTACTATGATTCGCCTTCTCAATGCCATCGAACTTCTGGAATGCAGGAAGTTTTCACCCCAACTTGGAGTAATTCTCTCATAGGTTTGGTCGCCTTTGGGATTGTACCATCTTCTCTATCAACCTTGCCGCCTACTCTACTGAGTAGCAAAGGTACAACACCATGTACTGCCTGCTTCATTCCTTGGTCATGCACTCTTGCCTGACCCGAAGTCCTTCACTTTCGGCTATCATGATGAGAAGCTCATTGACACCAATCTTACGAAGTTCTTTGGCCTCTGCCCTTCAGCCTTGTCTCGGTACTTGGAGTTTGCCTTTGCATACTCCACCTCTGTTAGAACCCTTGTAGATTATAAACTTGGGGTTGATCTCTTTAGGGGATCATCCTCATTGGAACTCTATAGGGGTTCCTCCCTCCAAGTTGCTGCTCAAAGGCTGCAGAAAAGATTTATCTATTGCTTATGAAAAGAGAAGGAATACATGGCTATTTATAGGGCTTCTAAACCCTAACTCCTAATAGGACTCCTACTTAAGACTCTTACTTCTAACCAACTCCTAATAGGACTCCTACTCAAGACTCCTATTCCCTTACAACTCCTAATTCTTCTCTACGAAAAAACCTCCTACATGAATGTCCCTCTCAATTAGGACTCTCCTAGCTAGAGTCCTAACATTTTTACATAAATGTCCCTCTCAATTAGGACTCTCCAAGCTAGAGTCCTAACAGACCCGCCCTCTTCAAATCAGCCTTGTCCTCGAGACTGATGATTTGTGAATTTTGGGAATTTGATCTTCAAGTCGTCATAGTTCTCCCAAGTGGCATCTTCTATTGATTGGTTCACCCACTGTATTAGCACTTCATTAGTGGGTCGTTGTCGTCGAGTCACGATCCGTCGATCAATAATGGCACTTGGCTGGGTCTGGAGTTCTCTTTGGGTAGTCATTTTTGGTGGGTGGCTTTGGGCTGTCTCCAAGCATCTATTTAAAACTTTCGTCTGGCTATTGGTTTGTGGGTGATATGTCATACTTCTTTTCAATTTAGTACCCTGCATATGGAATAACTTTGTCCAAAATCTGCTCTTGAAGATGCAAGTAGAATTTGCCACAAGCACAATGCGTCCCTTATAGCATAATTCTTTTGAGTCTCGATTGTAATGAGCCACGGAGCTTGGTGCTTCCTCTAATTTTTTTTTTTTTACTGGTCTCTAAATCTTCCTGCCATTCCATCTTAATATCCTCAAGAAAGTTGCTAGTTGGAAGTAAAACGACCGAAAATTCAGCTTGCTTAGGTAGTTGCGAAAGCGCATCTGCAACAACATTCTCTTTCCACCTTTTGTAAGTTATTTCATAATCAAATCCAAGAAGTTTTGTTACCCATTTTTACTGCTCGGGGGAAGATATCTTCTGCTCCAAGAGATATTTTAGGCTTTTATGGTCAGTCTTGATTTGAAAGTATCGCCTGATCAAGTACGATCTCCACCTCGTTGTTGCGTGCATAATGGCGAGCATCTCCTTATCATATGTGAACATGTTTTGATAGGGGGGAGACAATGTCTTGCTAATGTATGTAAGTGGTCGACTATCTTGCATAAGAACGTCTCTCATTCTGTCTCCAGATGCATCGGCCTTAATGATGAAGGGTCGGTTGAAATCTGGTAGCGCTAGCACCGGCGTCGTCGTTATGGCTGCCTTAAGTTTGTCGAAAGCAATGGAGGCTCTGTCCGACCATTGAAAGACATCTTTTCCCAGTAAGGAAGTAAGTGGTGTACTGATCTTTCCATAGTTTTTCACAAACTTACGGTAGTAGCCTGTTAAACCCAAAAAGCCATGTAGCAATTTTATGTTCCTCGGGGTAGGCCAGTTTTGCATTGCTTCAATTTTGAAGGGGTCCACCATCACACTTTCCTCTGATATGATATGCCCAAGATATTTCACCTTTTGTTGAAGAAAGTAAAAATTCGTAGTGGTCGTTGTGTGTTCGAAAAGCAGTTTTCGGTATGACTTCTTCATACACTCGTATTTGATAATACCCGGATCGAAGGTCCAGCTTTGTGAAGATTTATGCTCCCTTTCATCTAGCAATTCATTTGCTTTTGGAATAAGGTATTTGTTCTTGATGGTTATGCCATTGAGAGCTCGGTAATCAACGCATATTCGCCATGTTCCGTCCTTCTTGTGTACAAGTAGCACCGGTGAAAAGTAGAGGTTGTAACTTGGCCGAATAACTCCTATTTCAAGCATCTCTTTTAAAATCCTTTCTATTTCATCATTCTAGAGATGTGGATACCGATATGGCTGAGTATTTGTTGGAGATTTGACTAGAAAAATCATTATACAATGATCATGCCGATGAGTAAGAGGTATGTTGTGCGGCTCGTCAAATATATCTGAAAATTCAGCAAGCAAAGGAAATAGGTTTGGATCTTCAAATTCTATTGGCTCTCCTTTAATTTGCTGCTCAAGTTGTACCAAAAAACCCCTAAATGCTTTATGCAAAACCTCTCCATTTGTTGTGTGCAAATCATCGTTACGTCTCCCTCACGTTTCCCATGCAGTATCACCTGTTTCTCCTTACAGTAAAATTTTATAAATAGTTGCATAAAATTCCAAGAAATATCACCTAATGTCATCAACCATTTAATTCTGAGTATAGCCTCATAATCATCAAGAGGGAGGAGGAAGAAATATGCAATTATCTCTTGGTCCTACAGCAATAGTTTCACCTGCGGGCACTTATGATCACACTTCAAAATCCGTCCGTTGGCGACCTTAACGACAAACCTGCTGCAATTCTCAATAGGTAAGTTTATATGGATAGCAACCTTATTGTTTAGGAAGTTATTAGTGCTACCCGTCTCGATGAGAACAGTGATCGGTTGTTGTTTGAGAAGGCCTCCAACTTTCATCGTTTGCGGGTTTGAGTAGCCAGTTAGTGTATGTACCGTAACTTCGGTTGGTTGTGGCTCTTCTTCTGCATCTTTTTCTTCATGTTCAAGGCTCACTTCTGAATGTTTAATGACCTCTTCTTTTATCAGTTCAATCATAAGAAGTCCTCCTTTACTACAGCGATGCTCACGGCTCCACGGCTCGTCACAATGCCAACATAACCCCTTCGCATATCGCTCCCGAAGCTCTTCTCTTGTTAACCTCTTTGGTGTAGGGACTTGGTCAATAGTAGGGGGAGCTGAGGGCTTCAATATTACTAGTTGAGGAGTGACCCTAGTCCTCCGAGCTTCATGGTTCAATTGCTCCTCTTGATGTCGTGCGAAAGAGATGGCTACCATAAGCGTATATGGTTGTCGCGCTTTAACTTCTCCTCGGATCTCCGGCTTCAAGCCCTTAATGAAGGTTCTCAATAGCTGTTTTTGAGACTAATTATGAGTTTGGTTAGATAACCTTTCAAACCTGGTTTGGTACTCCTGAATGGTGGAAGTTTGTCGGATCTTTGCTAGTTGTCCATCAATATTCTCGTAATCGATTGGTCTGAAGCGGATCAGCAGTCCTTCTTTGAATTGTTGCCATGAAAGGACTCCATAAGTATGTTCAAACCAGTCAAACCACTGTATAGCATCCCCTTCAAGATGTATAGCTGTAATTTTCACCATAGATGCATCCGCGATTTTGTGGTACTGAAAATATCGCTCCGCACGCGAGATCCAACCAATCGGGTCTCCTTCTTCCCATCTAGGGAAGTCCACTCTCATGCATGGATAGTTGGGTTCAGTCATAGAGCCTCTCCTCCCTTGGAACTCATCTCTTCGGGCCTAGTGTGATTGGGCAAAGCTCTCTCCGTGATATGATTTTTTCGGGCTTAGTGGTCGGCCCAATCTGAGTTCGGTAAAGAGCGTCCGAATCTTATCCTCTATTCGCACCTCCAAGGCTTCGAATTTAGCATTGATTACCTCCTTAGATGCCATAGTATATGCCTCCAAATTTATGATGTTAAGATCTCTCTTTTGTTGTCAGGTTAAAGGCATGTATAGTTGAGAGAAGTGATGGTCAAAAGGATTGGTGAATCGGTGGATGTAGGCTACGATTTAGGCTTGTTTTGTGGCTGTTTTGGGTGCAGTTTGAGGGCGTGGTTTAGTGTAGTTTTAGGGCTATGGATAAAAGTTTTGGATCTGTGGTAGATGGCAGCAAAGGTTTAATAGAAATCAGTGGAAGTTGCAGCAAATATGTGCTGTCTTGTAAAAGTAGAATTGTCGTCGAAGAAATAATGGTTTCTCAATGTAATTTCTACCAAAAACTTGAGAGAATTAAGGAGGGAATTGATAGCAAAATCACAGTTTATATGACATCAAGGATGTCTAATTTAATCAAGAGAATTTTGACAGTATAACAACAAGGAAATTGGTGCAAGTTGCGATTGCAGAATTCTCGTCGAAAAATTTCAGCCGTCTACGACGAAAATTTGCAGCAACACAAAATCGTTTTTAGAGATGAATTTCTCAATAGATCAATCTTAGATGGAAGCCAAGATGATCTATAAAGTGTATAAGAAATTTCATTCAAAAAAGATTGCAAATAGATGGGTTAAGGCAACAATATGCGGCTGAAATATTTTGCAACATAGATTTTCAAGTGTATCAGATTGGACAGAAAAGATCAGTAGTTTATATTGAGAATTTTTCGATGAAACCAAAGGAAAATCCACTGTTAGGAAGTGTCAAAGATGTCATAAAAATTTCGTAGAAATTTGGATAGAAAAAGTATAGTAGCAAGATCAAACAGATGGTGCTATGTGGCTGGAATTTTATAGTGCAGATTTTCAAGTATAGTAGATTAGACGTAAAATATCAATGATTTATATTGAGAATTTTTTGACAAAACCAAAGGAAATCTGATGTTAGGAAATGTAAAAGATGTCATAAAAATTTTGTAGAAATTTGGATAGAAAAAGTACAGTAGCAAGATCAAACAGATGGTGCTATACGGTTGGAATTCTGCAATGTATCTTTCGTCGTAGAGATGAAAACTTTATGACAAAAAGTTTATGCAGCAATATAGGAATAATTTTTTTTTGGTATTTTTAAATAAGGATAACTAAATTGCAGCAACAGTAAGGTAGAAAACTAGAACCTGTTGCAATTCACTGGGAGATCAAAGGATGATCAATGGTGGTGGAGATGACGACGGAATATGACAACGATCTCTTAAGCAATTGTGGGAATTGCTTTGGGCGGTTGTGGAGGGTTGATGGATGGCTGTGGAAGGGCAGCGAGACGCTAAGAACGCTGCTATGATACCAGGTGTTAAAACCCTTGCAGATTCTAAACTTGGGATTGATCTCTTTAGGGGATCAGCCTCCTTGGAACTCTATAGGGGTTCCTCCCTCCAAGTTGCTGCTCAAAGGCTGCAGAAAAGATTCATCTATTGCTTATGAAAAGAGAAGGAATACATGGCTATTTATAGGGCTTCTAAACCCTAACTCCTAATAGGATTCCTACTTAAGACTCTTACTTCTAACCAACTCCTAACAGGACTCCTACTCAAGACTCCTATTCCCTTACAACTCATAATTCTTCTCTAAGAAAAAACCTCCTACATGAATGTCCCTCTCAATTAGGACTCTCCAAGCTAGAGTCCTAACAACCTCCTCGGCCCCTTTCACGACCAAGCGCTCTCCCTCCATGAGAGCAAGGGATCAATGACTTTCACGGGAGTCCCGCCTCTGCGGTACCATGGCGCTGCCATGCCCATGGCACTACTCTCCGTCGCCTCGCATTTATATCCCTTTTCTTCCCAATCAGGAGATATGCCTATGTGGCACTCTTCTAAGTCCACCTCTATTCTAACTGATGCTTGATTTTGGGTAGTTAAGTCCCTTTGGACTCGTCGTCGCTTCCTCACCCCTTTTGACCCCCTGCTTCAACACCTATGTGTTCTCCAAGCAGCTCCCTCTGGTCGATGGAAAGATAGATTGCAACTCCCATGCATGGCCTTTGCCATCACGTTGTAGGGTTTACATCGATTCTGTTCTCCTTAGCTTCCTTAGTAGCAACGTTCGCTTACTCGACCTTGTCCTCTGACTTGCCGGGCTCCCTTAAGTGAATATGAGCTCTGGAGTAGTCCAACTCTCCAGCTGCTTCAATCATACCTCTGCATGATCAAGTCCCTCCAATGGAACTCACTAGTACTTGCATTCGAACTTTTCCCTTGGTGGAACACAACCCCCATATGCTGATGACCAAGGCTTTCATCCGATGCAAAATTCGATGCACGCACGGAAGACCCACCTCTGCGGTACCATGGCCTTCACTCCTTGAATATATAGCCCTTCTTGCCGTCGTGTTGTTTATCGAAGTGGAGCTTCTAGTAGCTCCCGATCATACCCTCACGGGACTATGTCGTGTGTATCGCATTGCCACAAATTGTTCCACCACGATCCACTGCACCATGTCGCCTCCTGGTGACATCTCTATTGCATTCTGATTCTTGTGGGATGAACTCGAATTGTGAACCCTTCATGTGTGGCCTTTGCCAATACATCGCAAGGTCTCTTCCACCTTTGATTTTGTTCACTCTTTTGGCAATCGACCTTCATCCACCCACTCTTGGATCACACCTAGATGAAGCACCACTCTAGGATAGTCCGTCACCTAGTAGCTCCCAAAGTCCCCCGACTTAGCTGCAATTAGTGCCCCATTATCTGAATCCTGGGCCTCTGCCCCTACCAACACAATCTCCGCTACGCACCGCTTCCTGCCTAGCAACTTGATTTGTAACACTATGGCATATTCTTCAAGAGTACCCACCTCTGCATCCTCTTGCCCCATGCTAAGGCCTTCTTAACCCAACTCCGCCTCCATAAATTGAGTCACCTTAGTTCCTCCATCAAATGCTTTTCCGAGATAAGGTGCATGTGCTCAGAAGCTCCCTTCATCTTTAGCACCATGCAAGATGAGTTTGCTCCATCAGAATGAAGGACCCATAAAACAACATGATCCTGCTCATGCCTCTGCAAGAGTTCATGTCCTTGACCTCTGTCCAAGGAAAGCATTGTGCCTTTGCTCCATGTTCCAACTTCTATGCTAGCTCCCTTCATGCGGCTTGGGTACTTCGCCAAGTTACACCCAAGTTGCTCCGCTCCTTGTTTTTGCATTGAGTCGATGGTGGCCTCGCGCCCACCATTTCATGGGTCGGCCCTCCCTTGAGTCCGATCTCCATATCGACTCCAAGTGTGCCTTCATTTGAGTTGCTTTGGGTCGCTCCCCCACTTGATCTCGCAATGCATCCACTAATGCATTCTCTCGAGTGAGATCATGCAACGACTCCTCACCGCTTGCTCCGTCCATTGAGCTTCGTGGAGTTGTTGTTTGTTGAGGTACTCCTCCTCAACATGTGAGGTCCGTCCCACATGATTCTCCCTTTGGAGAGCCGAGACTTATCCCTCCTGGATAACTGTCCCATTGGAGCAACATCTCTCTTCGTTTCGGAGACCACCATCCCCTTGGACTACTCCGATCTACTGAACAAACTGTGTATTGTTCTGCCTCCTGCAAACGCACTTGCTAGATTGTGACTCCACGTCAATACAACCCCCGCTGCACCACTCAAGGCCTAGCAACATGCTGAACTCGTTGCACCCTTCAGCCTCCTATGGACGTATCCTTCCCATGCCGAAGAGAAAGTTTCAATGCTCCATGGCGCCAAGTTTCGGTCACCTTAGGATGGCCACGAACATTCCATGTCCGCATACAAGCCCATGCATGAGTACCAAATTCTTCGAGCTAGCAATTCCCCTCACCTCTGTGAGCTTTGCATAACTCTTTTGGTCGTTGAGCAACTCATTCCACCTTGCATGGTCTCATCCTTTACCAAGCGCCTCGCTTGGCTTGAGCACCATCAAGTATAGTTGTCAATGTTGAGCCATAGCTCAAACTCAGCCATCCCAACCTTTGTGTGCTTTGCATTCTTCCAAGCTTGCCTGTTCTCGTGGTGCCTCTTGCACGAAGGGTTGGCCATTCCTCTGAATGCCAATGTCAGATGCCCGCTCCTCCGAGCAACTCTTTTTCCCTACATCTCCATGCCCGTTTTCCACCAAACAGTCGCGCGTGTGCTGATTGCCCTCAACGTAGCCCCACTAGGTCCCCCACATTTGCATGCTAAGTGTTTCTATGAGTTCTTGTCCCGCTTTGATACCATCTGTCACGGACTTAGCTAGTTTTGCCTAAGTCGTGCGGCACCCTTGCATGTCCGTCCGCAAAGGTCAGCCTCCCCGAAGCCTCCTATGTCCCTTAGGACCCACAAAAGAGAGAACGGGTTAGAAAAAACGCCTCATTCGGGATCCATAAGCAAACATCTTTGAAAACACTTCATAGACAATGCAAATTACAAACGGACTTAACAAGCTCTGAACAGTTGCACAACAAAGGGTCAAAATAGTCCATTACAGACCGAAAATCTCTCACACGTGCCTACATGACACAATCTTTATTTACAAGCCTAAAGCGGCCACCAACCTAACTAAAATGGGACTATTAAGTCTTCGGCCATCCCTCTACATGTTGTACAAAGCATGAACATACCAAAAGACACGGACATACATAAGCATTACATCAAACATCCTGTTTAGAAGTTTGTCCGTAATAGTATGATCCAACATTATTGTAGTTTTGATATTAAAACTAATGATAAATAACATCAAGTTCTACTAAATGTGGACTATATATGAAATATGTTACGTGAAGAGTTATCTTTAATTCTTTTCATGCAAATCTAAAATCTTTTTTCTTTTACTAATTTTGCTATTGCTATATGCGATAATAGATTTTATTGCTTCGTATGCTTGATAAAATTTAGATCTTATTTCAAAATATTTTACTAATTGAATTAATTTTGTTCTTTAGCCATCGCTATCAAAAAGGCTATAGCTGGAGATGACATCAAATCATTCGATATAAAACCTTTTATCATTCCTCTTCTACATAATCCTGTAGTCCCTATACACCTATAGGCTCATTGTCTTAATATCATAAACAATAAACCATCACGCATTATACGTTGTCATTATTTTACTTCGAGATGAACTAAAACTTATTAAAATATATGTCTCTCAAATATTATCGATAAAATTAAAATGGTTAAATGTGAGCTTGTAGAAAAGATAACCTAAATAAAATTTCAAATATTAACTTTCATCCGTGAAAAGCATTATTGTAACAATCGGTTTTATGTTTTCTTGAAAAGAAGGTTGGATATAACTATTACCACATAAAATATAGTTATGTCATTATATTACATAATGTGTTGTTTCTCAATATTATTTAATTATATAGTCTATTGTCATAAATTGATAATTCGTGATAGCGGGTTAGAGTTCCAATTTCCATTACAAACGTAGACCAACACACAAAATCCTCACTCCATTATATTATAACAATATTCTAAACTCTTATATTTTAATGATGAATAACATACATGAAGGTTAAATAAAAAAATTTTAATTTCAAGTCACTAGTTGGTAATGTGTTGAAACATTGCTATAAAAAGAAAGTATAAATGTATTATTAGTTGCACATGATAAACTAGCATTGGACTATTAAAATATACTCATATGAAACTTTAAGTAGTTATAATCTTAGAGTAGGCAAAACTAAAGTTTTGTAAAATTTTTATAGAATGGTAATATTTTAGATTTTTAATATGTTTGACTTTTTAGTTCACTCCTTTTAACAATACATTATTAAAATTTATCTTTTTCAGGATTTGAGTAAAAGATTTAACATAAAAGCAAAGATAAATAATTGTAAATATTTTCAGGTTTATTATCCATAAATACAATATTGATAACATCATATTTTGATTTAAATTATCATGAGATAATAGATGCTTATTGGAAAATATTATTCTTTTGATATAAAATAATCAACAAAGGACTCGAACAAGTCAAGTTGACAATCGACACATCCGTATTTTAATATTTTTAACTTGTACGAAGAGGATCATCAACTATATTCCTGAACAAGGTGATTAAGATATTATTCAAATATAAAATTATAATAGTGAGAATTTTCAATCCACATTTAGATTTTTACATATTACAAGAATACTAAATTGACAACATAAAAAATTAAGTTGGGTCTCTTTTCAAATAAGAATTCTATGCATGGAGAGTTTTACACCATGCTTTATATAATTCATCTCAAGAAGAGTATAACATATTAAACTACTAAGGTATTAATTAGTAATTCATAAAGTAAACTTTAATTCATCTCTTAGTTACTTTTATGCATTTGAAAGATTTGAAATAATTTTTTTTGAATTTAAATCTTAATAGTGTTATATAAACTATAAGTATCATGTCAAAAGATGGTAATATTCTTATAAAATATTTACTTTATGGATATAATAAGCATAGTTTATAAATTGTATGATGTCACAATTCTTTATTTAATTTTTATACATTTCACTTCTTTCATTTTATACATTATTAGATACTATGGAAGTTGTTATATACAATAAAGATTTCAATTTACATGAAAAGTGTTAAAATAATATAGCCTTATGCATAAAATTCAATTGACATCAATCTTTATATTGCCTCACTCTTGTGATGAATAATTCATCCATCTACATATTAATTCAATAATACAAAATTTATTTTTTTTACGAATAATGAAATGTTAGTCCATCACTTTTCGAAGACAACTTCTTATTGGTCTAACGATCTTCCTTCTTTTGACGACAATGCAATTTTTTACACTAACAAATAAAGAGGTAGCTAAAACATCATCTTGAGAATTAGAATAGTTGGCTAAAATCTTATATAAGTAATAAGATAGTTTCACTTACTTAAGATATTAGGAATAATATATGATCACGCATTATGCATGTTTCGATGTTAAAACTTATGATTAATAACACCAAGTTCACCAAAATGTGGACCATAAAAATAAGTGGTTTGTGAAAATTTATCTAGTTTTTTTAATGCCGTCAAGATAGCTTTTTTTAAAACTAATTATGCTATATCATTCAACATTTTAGATAATATCATATGATTATTAAAATTTATACCTTCTTTCAAAATATTTTACTAATATGAATTATTTTTATTTTTTAGCCATTGCTATGAAAGAGGTAAAAGTTGGGGATGAGATCAGATCTATTGATATTAAACCTTTAATTATACCTCCCATTTATAAACCAGTACACTTTATATCTCCTTGAGCTAATTTTTCCTAATATCATAAAAAATAAATTTTAATATTATGCATTATCATTATCATAATATGTGATGAATAAAAAATGATAAAATAAAAGTCTATAATACTATCGATAAAATTGATATGGTTAGATGGCAACTTGAGGAAAAAATGACCAAAATGAAATTATAAATATCAATTTTGA
Source organism: Musa acuminata AAA Group (assembly GCF_036884655.1). Lineage (NCBI taxonomy): Eukaryota > Viridiplantae > Streptophyta > Magnoliopsida > Zingiberales > Musaceae > Musa > Musa acuminata. The sequence goes on from NC_088350.1 coordinate 14,958,820, forward strand.
GCAGTTATAGATTGTCCATAATCATGACAAGTATTATTATATCAAAGAATGCTCTCTTTCTTTTTCTAAAAATAGAAACTTCCAAGTTTATAAGAAAAGAAGTTTTGACATCACTATTACCTCGTGAAATCAAGTTATATCATAATGTTGCAGAAATTTTCCAACAAGATGGATATTTATTTTGATATTATTCAATTATATAGTTCATTATTGTAAATATGAAATTCTTGTAATTGGGGTAGATTTTCAATTTCCTCTACAAATGCAAACCAATGTACATTACACTAACTCTATTAAAGTACAATTATATTATTAGCTACTAGGTTTTGATAATGAATAATGTAGTCGCTAGTTAAATGAACAAATTCTTAGTTCAAGTCACTAGCATTTACCAAGTTGAAATATTTCTATAAAAAGAAACTCTCAATACATTATAAGTTACCTATAATAAAATAATCTTAGAGCATTTGAATATGCTCATCTTGAAATTTGAGTGATTGTAATGTCAATGTTGGCAAAACAAATATATAAGATATTTTAATAAAATATCAAATTTATCTTCTTAGATTTTGATTATGTTTGAATTATTAATTCCCACCTTTATACAATTGCTTATTAAAATTTATCTTCGTTATTTAGCTTGAGGGAAACAAAGTACCACAAAATGAAAGATATTTTTCTACAAATATTTCTAACTTTGCCATGCTTGTTTAAAATCATGATAACATCATATTATGACTCAAATTATCATGATATACTTAATATTTATTGAAATATTTTGAGCTTTTGATATAAACTAATGAACAAACATCTCTAATAAGTCAAATTAACAATAATTTCATCCACATTTTGATATTTTTAACTTGTACGAAGAAGATCATCTACTAGGTTTATGAAGAAAGTGAACTCGATATTATTCAAATCATAATTTCTAAGAGTGAGAATTTTTGCACCATGTTTAGATTTTCAAAAATTACAAGAAAGTTGATCGTTAAAAAAATTAAGTTAGTTCTATTTTCAAATAAGATTTCTATGTGTCGAGATTAGAACCATGCCTCGTGTAATTGATCATAAAACGAGCATAAAGTATTGGATGACTAAAGGATTACTAGCCAATTTACAAAAGAGATACTTATTCCTCTCTCAATTATATTTATGCACTTGAAGGATATATAATAGATTTTTTTCAATTTACCATACAACAATCTTAGATTGTTATAAAAAGTATAAACATTATGTTAAAAGATGACATTATTTCTATTAAATATTTAATTAATAAATATAACAATCCTTTATTTAATTTATATGCATTTTCCTTCTACAATGAGATATGTTATTGCATACAAAGAAAGTTACAATATACAATGATGATTTAAGTTTCTAGACGACCGTGGTCAGTTTTAAAAAACTAAAACCTTATGTATAACGTTTAATTGATCCTAATCTTTAAAGCAACTCACTCTTGCGATGAACAATTCATCCAATAAGATAAATTGCTTCAATATTGTAAATCTATTTTATAAATAATCAAGTGTTGGCCCATCATTATTCTAAGACAAATTCTCATTGGCCTAATGGTCTTTCTCTTCTTAACGACAATACAATTTTTCCCGGTAGCGTCTGATGAGCTTACTCCAACATCATCTTCAGCATTAGAAGAGTTGGATAAAATCTTAGGTTAGTAATAATAATTATTTATTTATTTATAGTATTTGAAATAACGTGTGATCCAACATTATTGTAGTTTTGATATTAAAACTAATGATAAATAACACCAAGTTCTACTAAATGTGGACCATATAGGAAATATGTTATGTGAAGAGTTATCTTCAATTCTTTTCATGCAAATCTAAAAGCTTGTTTCTTTTACTAATTTTGCTATATTCGATAATAGTTTTTATTACTTCATATGCTTGTTAAAATTTTGATCTTGTTTCAAAATATTTTACTAATTGAATTAATTATGTTCTTTAGCCATCGTTATCAAAGAGGCTATAGTTGGAGATAACATCAAAATCATTTGATATAAAACCTTTTATAATTCCTACTCTACATAATCCTATTGTCCCTATACACCTATAGGCTTATTGTCTTAATATCATAAACAATAAACCATAATGCATTATGCGTTGTCATTATTTTACTTCGAGATGAACTAAAACTTATTAAAATATATGTCTCTCAAATATTATCGATAAAATTGAAATGGTTAAATGTGAGCTTGTAGAAAAGAAAACCCAAATGAAATTTCAAATATTAACTTTCATCCGTGAAAAGCATTATTGTAACAATCGACTCTATGTTTTCTTGAAAAGAAGGTTGGATATAACAATTATCACATAAAATATAGTTATGTCATTATATTACATAATTGTTCCAATATAATGTATTGTTTCTTAATATTATTTAATTATATTGTCTATTGCCATAAATTGATGTTAGTATTCTAAGCTCTTATATTTTAATGACGAATAACTTACATGATAGTTAAATGAAAAAAATTTTAATTTCAAGTCACTAGTTGCTAATGAGTTGAAATATTACGATAAAAAGAAAGTATAAATACCTAATTAGTTGCGCATGATAAACTAGTACTGGACCATTAAAATACACTTATCATGAACTTTAAGTGGTTATAATATTAGAGTAGGCAAAACTAAAGTTTTGCAAAAATTTTTATAGAATTGTGACATTTTAGATATTTAATATGTTTGACTTTTTAGTTCACTCCTTTTAACAATACATTATTAAAATTTATTTTTTTAGAATTTGAGTAAAAGAACTAACATAGGGGTTCCTCCCTCCAAGTTGCTGCTCAAAGGCTGCAGAAAAGATTCATCTATTGCTTTTTAAAAGAGAAGAAGTACATGGCTATTTATAGGGCTTCTAAACCCTAACTCCTAATAGGACTCATACTTTAGACTCTTACTTCTAACTAACTCCTAAAAGGACTCTACTCAAGACTCCTATTCCCTTACAACTCTTAATTCTTCTCTAAGAAAAAACCTCCTACATGAATGTCCCTCTCAATTAGGACTCTCCTAGCTAGAGTCATAACAGAATGTCCTTCTCAATTAAGACTCTCCTAGCTAGAGTCCTAACAGAATGTCCTTCGCAATTAGGACTCTCCTAGCTAGAGTCCTAACAGACTCGCCCTCTTCAAATCAGCCTTGTCCTCAAGGCTGAGATTCCATGAACTCAGGGAACCGGGTCTTCAGCTCCTCATATGGTTCCCATGTGGCATCTTCAAGTGGTAGATTATTCCAATGCACTAGTACTTCAGTAAAGGGATGTCGGCGACACATCACGATCCTACGATTGAGGATGGCTTGTGGTTAGGCTTGAATAACTCTATCCTCAGTTGGGTTGGGTAGTTGGATCTGGGGTGACTCGTGTTCTCCCAACTTGTGCTTTAGGCATGATACGTGGAAGACAGGGTGAATTTTGGCATCCTCAGGTAATTTAAGTCTGTACGCCACGGCTCCAATACGCTCGGTGATCTGATAGGGCCCATAAAAATGTGGAGATAGCTTCATGGAGGCTCGAGTGTTGATAGAGAGTTGCTTGTATGGTTGTAGGCGAAGATAAACCCAATCTTCCACTGAAAATTCTCTTTCACTTCGTCGTCTGTCAGCTTGCTGCTTCATTCTGGCTTGAGCGGTAAAGAGATTATCTTTTAATAGTTGTAAGAGTTTGTCTCTATCAATCAATTCTTGGTCAACCTGATCTACCTTGGCCGAGCCAATTACATACTTTGGAATCACAAGGGCTGGTCGACCATACAATGCTTCATAAGGGGCACATTTTGTAGAAGAATGATATGTAGTATTATACCACCATTCGGCCCAGGGAAGCCTTTTCGTCCACTCTTTTGGTCGGTCGCTAGCGAAACACAAGAGGTACGTCTCTAAGCACATATTTACCACCTCTGTTTGGCCGTCAGTTTGTGGATGATACGCTGTGCTCATCTTGAATTTGGTGCCTTGTAACTGAAATAACTCGATCCAAATTTTACTAGTGAAGATCCTATTACGATCACTTACGATGGACCTTGGCATCCCATGCAGTTTAACAATATTTTCTATGAAAATCTGGGCAATGCTAGCAGCAGTGTAGGGATTTCTCACAGCATAAAAATAAGCATATTTCGTAAGTCGATTAACCACCACGAGAATCGTGCTTTTACCTTTGGAAGATGGCAGCCCTTCAATGAATCCATGGAAATGTCAGTCCACACTGAGTCTAGTATGGGTAGTGGTTGTAGCTTCCCTGGATTTGCCACAGTTTCACCCTTGTGCTGTTGACATACATCACATTGTTCCACATATTCAGTAATAATTTTTTTCATCCCTCTCTAATAAAAATTTTGCTTCACTCTTTTGTAGGTTCTTAGGAATTCAGAGTGCCCTGTTGAAGGTATGGAGTGCATTTCATGCAAGATGATTGTGATGCAAGGGGAGTCAGGTATAAGCACAATGCGACCTTTATAGCATAGATCTCTCGAATCCCAAGTGTAGTGGGCTATTGCACTTGGATCCTCCTCCAATTTTTTTATGATGTTGCTGATCTCTGGATCCTTCTTCCATTCTTCCCTAATGTCCTCGAGGAGACCGGTGGTAGGAAGGGAGATGGCTGAAACCTTAGCTTGTTCAGGTAGCCATGAGAGTGCATATGCAACAACGTTTTCTTTCCCCTTTTTGTAAATAATTTCATAATCAAATCCAAGAAGTTTGGTTACCCATTTTTGCTACTCAGGGGATGATATCTTTTGCTCCAAAAAGTACTTAAGGCTTTTATGGTCAGTTTTAATTTGAAATCGTCGGCCGATCAGGTAGGGTCTCCACCTCGTTACTGCGTGTACAATGGCAAGCATCTCCTTATCATATACCGACATGTTTTGATGGGAGGGAGATAATGCCTTGCTAGTGTATGCGAGTGGTCGACCATTTTGCATGAGAACGACTCCAATTCCGACTCCAGATGTGTCGGCCTCAATGATGAAGGGTCTATTGAAATCTGGTAGCGCAAGCACCGGCGTTGTTGTTATGATTGCTTTAAGTTTGCCGAAGGCAGCAGAGGCTTTGTCCGACCATTGGAAAGCATCTTTTTTCAGTATAGAAGTGAGTGGTGCACTGATCTTCCCATAGTTCTTAACAAATTTTCGGTAGTAACCCGTTAGTCCAAGGAACCCCCGCAGTAATTTTACGTTTGTAGGTTTCGGCCAGCCTTGTATTGCCTCAATTTTTGTTGGGTCTTCCGCCACTCCTTCTTCTGATATTATATGCCCAAGGTGCTCTACTTTTTGCTGGAGAAAGCTGCACTTTGGTTGCTTAACAAAAAGAGTATTCTCTCCAAGGATCGTCAAAACAATCCGTAAATGCTGAAAGTGAGTCTCAAGAGAAGGGCTGTAAACGAGAATATCATTGAAAAATACCAGCATCAATTTACGAAGAAAGCTCCGAAATATATCATTCATGAGACTTTAAAAGGTTGAAGGAGCATTAGTGAGTCCAAAAGGCATTACCAAGAATTCATAATGGCCATCATGTGTGCGAAATACAGTTTTTGGAATGTCATCGTCACATACCCGAATTTGGTGGTAACCGGATCGGAGGTCCAACTTCGTGAAGACTCGAGCTCCTTTTAATTCATCAAGAAGTTCATCCACCACTGGTATTGGGTACTTGTCCTTAACGGTGATGCCATTTAAAGCTCGGTAGTCGATGCACATTCGCCAAGTTCCGTCCTTCTTGTGTATAAGTAGCACCGGTGAGGAATAGGGGCTGCAACTTGGTCGAATCACCCCTGTTTCATGCATCTCCTTCACGATCTTTTCAATTTCATCTTTTTGGAGGTGAGGATATCGGTACGGTTGAGTGTTCGCTGGTGGCTTGTGTCACGCCCCGCTGAATTAGTATTTTTTTTTTGTATTATAATTCAACAACAATTCATTCCAGGATCCGTTCACACATTTGAGGATACTGAGAAAACATTCAGGTCATTCATATCTATAATTTTCCAATTCATAAAACCTGTGCAGTTTATAATCATACTATAATATCACTTAATGATTCACAAAATCCAAAGCCAACTCAACTAAACCATAACCACATCATAAATCCATAAGCGTAGCAATCTATACAATCACAAAACCAACATTTATTACATGTTTATATCATTACACAGTTTAAACTTTAACATTCCCAAAATCCCAACGCAAGAGGTACTTTCCAAATATTTACAAGATACATCAATCTAGATTTGTCGTTGATACACACAAAAGAACTTATACAATATCAACTTATTAATTACGAAAGATTTGCCCCAAAACCTTCTAGCTTTCCATTGCCTCAACCCAATTCTAGCTTTTCAGTGCATAACAAGCTACCCTGAAAAATTTATATAGCAACGGGGTGAGCATAAAGAGCTCAGCAAGCGACTAACATATCCATGGCGATAGGAGAAGTTACATGGCCCGCTGAATTTTTTTTTTTTTTTTTTGTATTATAATTCAACAACAATTCATTCCAGGATCCGTTCACACATTTGAGGATACTGAGAAAACATTCAGGTCATTCATATCTATAATTTTCCAATTCATAAAACCTGTGCAGTTTATAATCATACTATAATATCACTTAATGATTCACAAAATCCAAAGCCAACTCAACTAAACCATAACCACATCATAAATCCATAAGCGTAGCAATCTATACAATCACAAAACCAACATTTATTACATGTTTATATCATTACATAGTTTAAACTTTAACATTCCCAAAATCCCAACGCAAGAGGTACTTTCCAAATATTTACAAGATACATCAATCTAGATTTGTCGTTGATACACACAAAAGAACTTATACAATATCAACTTATTAATTACGAAAGATTTGCCCCAAAACCTTCTAGCTTTCCATTGCCTCAACCCAATTCTAGCTTTTCAGTGCATAACAAGCTACCCTGAAAAATTTATATAGCAACGGGGTGAGCATAAAGAGCTCAGCAAGCGACTAACATATCCATGGCGATAGGAGAAGTTACATGCCCCGTTGAATTTTTTTTTTTTTTTGTATTATAATTCAACAACAATTCATTCCAGGATCCGTTCACACATTTGAGGATACTGAGAAAACATTCAGGTCATTCATATATATAATTTTCCAATTCATAAAACCTGTGCAGTTTATAATCATACTATAATATCACTTAATGATTCACAAAATCCAAAGCCAACTCAACTAAACCATAACCACATCATAAATCCATAAGCGTAGCAATCTATACAATCACAAAACCAACATGTATTACATGTTTATATCATTACACAGTTTAAACTTTAACATTCCCAAAATCCCAACGCAAGAGGTACTTTCCAAATATTTACAAGATACATCAATCTAGATTTGTCATTGATACACATAAAAGAACTTATACCATATCAACTTATTAATTATGAAAGATTTGCCCCAAAACCTTCTAGCTTTCCACTGCCTCAACCTAATTCTAGCTTTTCAGTGCATAACAAGCTATCCTGAAAATTTTATATAGCAACGGGGTAAGCATAAAGAGCTCAGCAAGCGACTAACATATCCATGACGATAGGAGAAGTTCAAGCAGGCTTAGTATCAAGATAACAAAAGCAGAAATACAAGTGTTCATTTGAAGTCATCTCATTTGATATAAAATCACAAAGGTTTACCTCGTTCAAAAACAGGCATTATACATAACAATAGGAGAAAGGAAATTGGAGCATATCATTGGCATAAGGAGCATATCGATGACATATGATAATTTCAAGGCATAACAAAGACGTAAGGAGCATTTTGGATATCTATGGCATATGAAACAGTTAGGAATATATCAATGGTGAATGAAATGCTTCAGAACGTATCAATGGCATATGGAAATATTTCGGAAGCACAAGAAGCATTTCAGAATATATCAAAGAACAAATATGAAATAGAAGCTCAAACCTCATACTCTAGCATAGTGCATGTGAGGATTAACTCAGTGGTGGCTCCACGCCGTGATGAGTTTTCGACTCCATCCACGGGTAGCCCTTTCCTACTCGAGCCCTCTCACCCTGCCCAAGTGCTAGGTCGGCTCTGAATTTTATATCAAACAGATAAAAGGTGAAGTGGGATCATAACATAATATGGTCCATCCATTTCTGGATGACCACCAAGCATAAGTCTCCCACGTCTGGGTGCTCCATCCACCCACGTCTGAGTGAAGTCAATGGGGCCGGCAGAGCAATCGCGGGCTCTAAGCATAACTCCCTTTACCATTTCTGGTAAAGGTTCACAATATCCCACAAGACACCAGAGTACAAAAAGGGTAGTATGAACAATAACATTGGCACATATCAGAAGCACATGCGGAACAACGAAGATATGCATGTGCCTTTATCAAACAAGGAAATGCAAACAAAGCATTACATAATAAATTTCAGATATAAAATAATTTTAGGATGAACAATACAAGAACTTCAAAGGACTAATATAAAGCTCAATTGAAGAAGAATTTAACAAAAATCATATTTCCAATAGGATGAAAATTGAATAGGCAAAACCCAATAAAGTTTTCAATTATGACAGAATTTGAATGGTACATTTTCTGAATTGGTTGAGTGACCAACCATACTCCAAATCACTAAAAATAGGTGTCATTGGAAATCTGTTTCAATCTATTTTCAGATGAACTTAGATTTATAATTTTTTGAGTTCTTGACAGGAAGTTACAACAAATAGAGTAAAGGAAGGTCAGAATTGATCATCCCTGTTTTGCAGACTTGATAGAATCGATTTAAACAGAAGTTTCAGAAGGCAAACATACTTCAAAATTTCCAACTAGGTGTCAAAAGAAAGCTATGCGAATCTAGTTTCCAAAGAACTAAGCTTTGTATAATTCAGAATTTTCTCTAGAGAGTTATGGGCAATTTAGTAACAGAAGGTCAGAAATTTCAATCCCTATTTTGCAGAATCTGTACGGTTAATTGAAATAGAAGTCTTAGTAGGCATTTAAACTCCAAATCATTCAATCTTAGTGTCAAAATAAAGATATTTGAGTCTACTTTTAAATGGAATATGTTTTGCCTAAATCAGAGTTTAGTGCTAAAAGTTAGATCCAAAACAATGTATAGAAGTCAGATTACTGAAAAATTTCAGATTCATGGCTTTGTATCAAAAGGAAAGAACGGTTTGGTACTAAGCTGAAATCTTTTGCATTATGAAGAATTAAAAGGAAAACAGAGATTAGGAATTCTGTAGGAAGAGGTTAGAACACTTGTCTTAAGCAAATTTGATTCCCAAATGGGGGGAGTTGATGCAAAACCTCAATCAAAGCTTCTTCTTCAATTCCTCTTCTTCTTCTTCTTCCCTTCTCTTCTCTTCTTAAACTCACGTTGGCTGCAGTATCTGAAGGTTACATTTAGTTTCTCCTTTAATCTCTTATTTAATTACTTTTGGTTAACACAAGAGTTGCAAAGTTGCAAGGTGGCAAGCATGCATGAAAAATGCTAGGTGTCATCCTTAGAGCAAATTTAGGAGGCACCATTAGGTTAGCTAGTGACACATGTCCACTAATTTTTTTTTTTAAACTTAAATCTGAATCTTAAATAAATTATATCAAACTTCTAATATTTACTCTTAGGTCCCTAGCCATAAATATTTAATTATTTAATATAAAATAATTATTAAATAATCCTTATTTTTTACAAACAAACCTTTTACTAAATTTTCAAAAATGGGGGATGTTACACTCTCCCCTCCTTAAAGAAAAATTTAGTCCTCTAAATTTATCATACCTCATTCAACGAAAACGAAAAGATGAGGATAAGCTTTAATCATTTCGTCCTCAAGCTCCCAAGTCATTTCCTCTCCAGAATGATATCTTCAGATCACTTTAACTAGAGGGATAACCCGATTCCGCAAGATCTTTTTTTTTTTTTTTATCAACAATCTGAGTGGGCTTTTCCACATAAAATAAATCTTTATCAATCACCATCGGCTCATACTTAATGATATGAGAGGGATCAGGTATATACTTTCTGATCATTGAAACATGAAATATATCATGGATATGGCACAATGATAGTGGCAAGGCAATCCTGTAAGCGACAGAACCAACCCTCTTAAGAATCTCAAAAGGTCCAATAAATCTTTTGTGGTGACTTCCCTTTTCAAATCGATGATGTCTTGACCCTCTTATTATCACATTCTAATTCATTTCTAATTTTTTTTTTTTAAACTTGTCCTTGCTATTCTTATCTTTGATCTCTAAAAATTATTTTGATCATTAGAACAATTTCGTACATCAAATATTTTCTCCAATCGCATCATCTATTTTTTTTTTTTTGCTACCAATGTATTAGGTTCACCATGCTTATACTGAGCCACTCTGATTTAATATCCCCAATCAACTCTTTTATCGCACTTAATTAATCAAAAGTAGATAAAGTAGGAGGATTAAATGTCCTCGTCATCCTAGATTCCTAAAATGCATCAACGAAAATTTTCACCAATCACTATAGTTCACCAGACCTCAATATATTTTGCACATCAACATATCAAATATTTCAGTGATCCTCAAACCATGCTCTGATACCATATCTGTCACGCCCCGCTGAATTTTTTTTTTTTTTTTTGTATTATAATTCAACAACAATTCATTCCAGGATCCATTCACACATTTAAGGATACTGAGAAAACATTCAGGTCATTCATATCTATAATTTTCTAATTCATAAAACCTGTGCAGTTTATAATCATACTATAATATCACTTAATGATTCACAAAATCCAAAGCCAACTCAACTAAACCATAACCACATCATAAATTCATAAGCGTAGCAATCTATACAATCACAAAACCAACATGTATTACATGTTTATATCATTACACAGTTTAAACTTTAATATTCCCAAAATCCCAACACAAGAGGTACTTTCCAAATATTTACAAGATACATCAATCTAGATTTTTCGTTGATACACACAAAAGAACTTATACAATATCAACTTATTAATTACGAAAGATTTGCCCCAAAACCTTCTAGCTTTCCACTGCCTCAACCCAATTCTAGCTTTTCAGTGCATAACAAGCTACCCTGAAAAATTTATATAGTAACGGGGTGAGCATAAAGAGCTCAGCAAGCGACTAACATATCCATGGAGATAGGAGAAGTTACACGCCCCGTTGAATTTTTTTTCTTTTTTTGCAATATAATTCAACAACAATTCATTCCAGGATCCATTCACACATTTGAGGATACTGAGAAAACATTCAGGTCATTCATATCTATAATTTTCCAATTCATAAAACCTGTGCAGTTTATAATCATACTATAATATCATTTAATGATTCACAAAATCCAAAGCCAACTCAACTAAACCATAACCACATCATAAATCCATAAGCGTAACAATCTATACAATCACAAAACCAACATGTATTACATGTTTATATCATTACACAGTTTAAACTTTAACATTCCCAAAATCCCAACGCAAGAGGTACTTTCCAAATATTTACAAGATACATCAATCTAGATTTGTCGTTGATACACACAAAAGAACTTATACAATATCAACTTATTAATTACGAAAGATTTGCCCCAAAACCTTCAAGCTTTCCACTGCCTCAACCCAATTCTAGCTTTTCAGTGCATAACAAGCTACCCTGAAAAATTTATATAGTAACGGGGTGAGCATAAAGAGCTCAGCAAGCGACTAACATATCCATGGCGATAGGAGAAGTTACACGCCCCACTGAATTTTTTTTTTTTTTTGTATTATAATTCAACAACAATTCATTCCAAGATCCGTTCACACATTTGAGGATACTGAGAAAACATTCAGGTCATTCATATCTATAATTTTCCAATTCATAAAACCTGTGCAGTTTATAATCATACTATAATATCACTTAATGATTCACAAAATCCAAAGCCAACTCAACTAAACCATAACCACATTATAAATCCATAAGCGTAGCAATCTATACAATCACAAAACCAACATGTATTACATGTTTATATCATTACACAGTTTAAACTTTAACATTCCCAAAATCCCAACGCAAGAGGTACTTTCCAAATATTTACAAGATACATCAATCTAGATTTGTCGTTGATACACACAAAAGAACTTATACAATATCAACTTATTAATTACGAAAGATTTGCCCCAAAACCTTCTAGCTTTCCATTGCCTCAACCCAATTCTAGCTTTTCAATGCATAACAAGCTACCCTGAAAAATTTATATAGCAACGGGGTGAGCATAAAGAGCTCAGCAAGCGACTAACATATCCATGGCGATTGGAGAAGTTCAAGCAGGCTTAGTATCAAGATAACAAAAGCAGAAATATAAGTGTTCATTTGAAGTCATCTCATTTGATATAAAATCACAAAGGTTTACCTCGTTCAAAAACAGGCATTAGACATAACAATAGGAGAAAGGAAATTGGAGCATATCATTGGCATAAGGAGCATATCGATGACATATGATAATTTCAAGGCATAACAAAGATGAAAGGTGCATTTTGGATATCTATGGCAAATGAAACAGTTCGGAATATATCATTGGTGAATGAAATGCTTCAGAACGTATCAATGGCATATGGAAATATTTCAGAAGCATAAGAAGCATTTCAGAATATATCAAAGAACAAATATGAAATAGAAGCTCAAACGTCATACTCTAGCATAGTGCATGTGAGGATTAACTCAGTGGTGGCTCCACGCCGTGATGAGTTCTCGACTCCATCCATGGGTAGCCCTTTCCTACTCGAGCCCTCTCACCCTGCCCAAGTGCTAGGTCAGCTCTGAATTTTATATCAAACAGATAGAAGGTGAAGTGGGATCATAACATAATATGGTCCATCCATTTCTGGATGACCACCAAGCATAAGTCTCCCACGTCTAGGAGCTCCATCCACCCACATCTGAGTGAAGTCAATGGGGCCGGTAGAGCAATCGCGGGCTCTAAGCATAACTCCCTTTACCATTTCTAGCAAAGGTTCACAATATCCCATAAGACACCAGAGTACAAAAAGGGTAGTATAAACAATAACATTGACACATATCAGAAGCACATGCGTAACAATGAAGATATGCATGTGCCTTTATCAAACAAGAAAATGCAAACAAAGCATTACATAATAAATTTCAGATATAAAATAATTTCAGGATGAACAATACAAGAACTTGAAAGGACTAATATAAAGCTCAATTGAAGAAGAATTTAACAAAAATCATATTTCCAATAGGATGAAAATTGAATAGGCAAAACCCAACAAAGTTTTCAATTATGATAGAATTTGAATGGTACATTTTCTGAATTGTTTGAGTGACCAAGCATGCTAAAAATCACTAAAATTAGGTGTCATTGGAAAGCTGTTTCAATCTATTTTCAAATGAACTCAGATTTATAATTTTTTTGAGTTCTTAACAGGAAGTTACAACAAATAGAGTAAAGAAAGGTCAGAATTGATCATCCCTATTTTGCAGACTTGATAGAATCAATTTAAACAGAAGTTTCAGAAGGCAAACATACTTCAAAATTTCCAAATAGGTGTCAAAAGAAAGTTATGCGAATCTAGTTTCTAAAGAACTAAGCTTTGTATAATTCAGAATTTTCTCTAGAGAGTTATGAGCAATTTAGTAACAGAAGGTTAGAAATTTCAGTCCCTATTTTGCAGAATCTGTAGGGTTAATTGAAACAGAAGTCTTAGTAGGTATTTAAACTCCAAATCATTTAGTCTTAGTGTCAAAATAAATATATTTGAGTCTACTTTTAAATGGAATAGGTTTTGCCTAAATCAGAGTTTAGTGCTAAAAGTTAGATCCAAAATAATGTATAGAAGTCAGATTACTGAAAAATTTCAGATTCATGGCTTTGTATCAAAAGGAAAGAACGGTTTGGTACTAAGCTGAAACCTTTTGCATTATGAAGAATTAAAATGAAAACAGAGATTAGGAATTCTGTAGGAAGAGGTTAGAACACTAGCCTTAAGCAAATTTGATTCCCAAATGGGGGGAGTTGATGCAAAACCTCAATCAAAGCTTCTTCTTCAATTCCTCTTCTTCTTCTTCTTCTTCCCTTCTCTTCTCTTCTTAAACTCACGTTGGCTGCAGTATCTGAAGGTTACATTTAGTTTCTCCTTTAATCTCTTATTTAATTACTTTTGGTTAACACAAGGGTTGCAAAGTTGCAAGGTGGCAAGCATGCATGAAAAATGCTAGGTGTCATCCTTAGAGCAAATTTAGGTGGCACCATTAGGTTAGCTAGTGACACATGTCCACTAATTTTTTTTTTTATACTTAAATCTGAATCTTAAATAAATTATATCAAACTTCTAATATTTACTCTTAGGTCCCTAGCCATAAATATTTAATCATTTAATATAAAATAATTATTAAATAATCCTTATTTTTTACAAACAAACCTTTTACTAAATTTTCAAAAATGGGGGATGTTACAGCTTGCTCGGAAGGATTGGAATTCGATGGTCATGTTGCTGAGAACGAGGAAGACCACGCGGTTCAGCAAATATGTCGGCAAATTCAGTAAGCAATTGGGCAAGATTTTGATCTTCAATTTCTATTTTCTTCTCTTCCAGTTGTGGCTGGAGATGCCTCAAAAAGCCACCATTTACCTTGTGCAAAACTTTCTCCATTCGTTGGGTCAAAACAGTGGTAACGTTGCTTCCGCGCTTCCCGCGTAGGATGATCTGTTTGCCCTTATAGTAGAATTTCATAATTAATTTAGAAAAGTTCCAAGAGACATCACCTAGTGTATTCAGCCATTCTATACCAAGCACTGCCTCATAGTCATCGATTGGTAGGAGGAAGAAATCGGTGATAATTTCTTGGTCTTGCAGTAATAGTTTCACCTGCGGGCATCTTTGGTCGCACTTTAGGATTCTGCCGTCGGCAACCTTTACATCGAACTTGCTGCAACCTTCAATATGCAGTATCATCCAAGCAGCAACCTTTCTATTCAAGAAGTTATTAGTGCTACCCGTGTCGATGAGAACAGTGATCGGTTGTTGATTGAGAAGGCCTCCAACTTTCATCGTTTGCGGATTTGAGTAGCCGACTAGTGCGTGTACCGTAATGTCGGTCGGCTTTGGCTCTTCTTCCATATCTTCTTCTTCATGTTCAAGGCTTTCTTCTAGATGTTCAATGACCTCTTCTTCTACTGGTTCAATCATAAGAAGTCTACCTTTTTTACTACGATGCTCGCGGCTCCACGGCTCATCGCAATGCCAACATAACCCCTTCGCTGATCGCTCCCGAAGTTCTTCTCTTGTTAACCTTTTTGGTGCAGGGACTCGGTTGATAGTAGGGGGGGCTGAGGGCTTTAGTATTGTAGGTCGTGTAGTGATCCTAGTCCTCCGGACTTCATGGTTCAATCGCTCCTCTTGAAGTCGTGCGAAAGAGATGGCTGCCATAAGCGTGTATGGTTATCGCGCCTTAACTTCTCCCCGGATCTCCGATTTTAAGCCCTCAATAAAGGTCCCCAGTAGTTGTTTTTCAGACCAATCATGAGTTTGATTAGATAATCTTTCAAACCTGGTTTGGTACTCCTGAATGGTGGAGGTTTGTCGGATCTTTGCTAGTTGTCCGTCAATGTTCTCGTAATAAGTTGGTCCGAAGCGGATCAGTAGTCCTTCTTTGAATTGTTGCCATGAAAGGACTCCATAAGTGTGTTCAAACCAGTCAAACCATTGTATGGCATCCCCTTCAAGATGCATAGCTGCAATTTCCACCATGGATGCATCCGCAGTTTTATGGTACCGAAAATATCGCTCTGCGCGCGAGATCCAGCCAATTGGGTCTCCTTCTTCCCATCTAGGGAAGTCCACTCTCATGCGCGAATAGTTGGGGTCAGTAATAGAGCCTCCCCTCTCTTGGAAGTCATCTCTTTGGGCATGATGTGATTGGTTAGAGCTCTCTCCTTGATGTGATTTCTTCGGGATTGGTGGTCGGCCCAAACTGAATTCAGTAAGGAGAGTCCAAATCTTATCCTCCATTCGTGCCTCAAACGCTTCAAATTTAGCATTGATTGCCTCCTCAGATGTCATAGTATGTGACTCCAAATCTATGATATTAAGATCTCTCTTTTGCTGACGGGTTAAAGGCATGTATAGGTTTGATAGAAATCAGTGAAAGTTTGCTGCAGAATTATGTTGTCTTGTAAGAGCAGAATTATTGTTGAAGAAACAGCGGTTTCTTCACGAAATCTCCACCAAAAATTTGAGAGATTTGAAGAGGGAATTGATAGTAATATCTTAGTTTATATGACAGAGAAAATATAGTATCAAGATCAAACAAACAGTGCTATGTGGCTGAAATTCTGCAATGTATCTTTCGTTGTAGAGATGAAAACTTTATGACGAAAAGGTTTGCAGCAATATAGGAACAAATTTTTTTTTTTTTTTGATTTTTTGATAGGGATAACTAAATTACAGCAGCAGTAAAGTAGGAAACCAGAACCTATTGCAATTCACGGGATGATCCGCGGTGGTGGAGATGATGGTGGAATTTGGCAACGATCTTTTAAGCAATTGTGGGAATTGCTTTGGACAGTTGTGGAGGGTCGATGGATGGCAGTGGAAGGGCAGCGAGATGCCAAGAACGCTGCTCGGATACCAGGTGTTAGAACCCTTGTAGATTCTAAACTTGGGGTTGATCTCTTTAGGGGATCGGCCTCCTTGGAACTCTATAGGGGTTCCTCCCTCCAAGTTGCTACTCAAAGGCTGCAGAAAAGATTCATCTATTGCTTTTTAAAAGAGAAGAAGTACATGGCTACTTATAGAGCTTCTAAACCCTAACTCCTAATAGGACTCCTACTTAAGACTCTTACTTCTAACTAACTCCTAATAGGACTCCTACTCAAGACTCCTATTCCCTTACAACTCCAAATTCTTCTCTAAGAAAAAACCTCCTACATGAATGTCCCTCTCAATTAGGACTCTCCTAGCTAGAGTCATAACAGAATGTCCTTCTCAATTAGGACTCTCCTAGCTAGAGTCATAATAGAATGTCCTTCTCAATTAGAACTCTCCTAGCTATCGTCCTAACAGTTTTCCCCCGGCGCAACATAATTCTTCCTGCTTTAATTGTCTCATCCTTATCGAAGCATGCTGCATCACTCAAAACGTAGATTAAAACATAAATATATATCAATTGGTTTCATCATCAAAATATGAGATTCAACAGAAGAATCATGTTGGGCCGGAGGAAAACATATCAGAGGATTGGACGTCGGGCTAGAGGATCAGTCGATGTATTGACAGAAGACTTCGGGCCAAGAAGAGCGGATATTGCGCCAAGGATATTGGAGTTTCAGAGGTCAACTAGCCGATTAGGCAATAGGCCATAAGAGAGGACGATGCACCGAAGAATCGGACGAAGCGTCGATGGACCAATGACATGTCGGATGACATGATTCATTCTTAGTAATAATTGTCTAGATCAAAGTGTGTTTTTATGTGTGCAAGATTAACTACGTTAGCAAAGCATAAAACAAAATGAAGTCTAGGAGTCAAGAAGGAGGTTGATCTTCGCCTATTAAAGGAAGATTGATAGTGGATGCTGGTGGCCTCGACGGAAGAGGAATCAGCAAAGTAGATGTAGGTCACGACGATCGAACCACTATAAAAATCTGGTTTGCCTTTACTTTGAGCAATTTACTTTTATAAGTAAATTGCCTCTCCTTCTTACTATACTTTTACTACACCTACACTCACATATGCTTTCAATCTACGCATATTTCCGAAACTGGTTTTATCGTATGAAATGAAAGAATTTTTAAAACCGACGTGGTTTTACCACTGCACTAATTCACCGCGCCCCCCCCCCCCTCTTAGTGCCGACTCGTTCCTAATAGTTAGTATTAGAGCCTCGTATTTCTCATTTGGTTTAACACCTAAGAGAAATGGCTCTTTTCGGCTTTCAAGAGGTTCACTCTCTCATTCGTCTTTCCTTGTGCAATGGGACAGACTACATATATTGAAAAACTCGAATGAGGGTTTTCTTGCTTTCGTTGGATTTATACTCATGGAATATCATTGAAAACAGATTTTAAAACTCTTCTACTCTAATGAAAGAATGGAATGATTTGGAGAAGAAAAATGTTTCCTTAAATGCTAGAGCTATAAACGCTCTATTTTGCGCTTTGGATAAAACTGAGTTTAATTGTGTTTCTATTGACAAAATGACTTTTGATATTTTGCACACTCTTGAAATCACATATGAAGGCACTACTAGAATTAAAGAATCTAATATCAATCGTTTAATGCATGATTTTGAACTATTTCGAATGAAGCCGAGCGAAACCATTGTTGACATGTACTCCCGTTTTACGGATGTTATCGATGGTTTAAAAGCTCTTGGCAAATGCTTTTCTAATTTTGAACTCATTAACAAGTTTTAACAATCGTTTTCGAAAAATTGGGATTCGAAAATAATGGCTATTCAAGAATAAAAAAATTTGAATATCTTTTTTATCGAATAACTTATTAGGTCTCTAATGATCTCTGAAATGATAAATGTGACACAAAACAAACTTAAGAACAACCTTCCAAAGAACAAAAAAGATTTCGAACTTAGAACAATTGAAGATTACTTGAGCATAAGCTCAAGTGATGGTGAACTTGAACTCATCACTATGAAATTTAAAGAGTTCATGTAACAAAAATTAAAGAATAAAAAGAGCACAACTATTTGCTATGAACGCAAGAAAAGGGAAGGACTTTGGGATGAATCGAGCTTCTCCAAAGACGAGGAGAAAATCAACAAAGGCGAGGCAGCAAACTACATTTTAATGGCTTTCTATAATAAGGTAAACAACTCAAACGAAACTCCCTTAGTTTACTTTGAAATTACTTAATGTTCTTCATGAGTTATTTTTAATTTAGTTTAAAAAATTATATAAATTTCTTTTTGAAAATTTCATGTTTAAGGATGTAATGAAAATACAAAAATAAAATAGGATCATGCTTATCATGTTAGTAATTTTGAAAATGATAATGAAAATTACATGTTTTATGTTAAAGGAATAAAATGTTAGATTTAAATCTAATGATAATCCTATGTATGCTTTTCAAGAAGAAATAATATGTATCTTGATGATTTTCAAGTTTATTTGAAAATGCATTATGCTCAATGAAACCATGATTGATGAATATACTTTATGTTTAATGATTTCTTTGGCTTGTTGTTAGAACCCTTGTAGATTCTAAACTTGGGGTTGATCTCTTTAGGGGATCGGCCTCCTTGGAACTCTATAGGGGTTCCTCCCTCCAAGTTGCTGCTCAAAGGCTGCAGAAAAGATTCATTTATTGCTTATGAAAGAGAAGGAATACATGGCTATTTATAGGGCTTCTAAACCCTAACTCCTAATAGGACTCCTACTCAAGACTCCTATTCCCTTACAACTCCTGATTCTTCTCTAAGAAAAAACCTCCTACATGAATGTCCCTCTCAATTAGGACTCTCCTAGCTAGAGTCCTAACAGAATGTCCCTCTCAATTAGGACTCTCCTAGCTAGAGTCCTAACAAAATGTCCCTCTCAATTAGGACTCTCCTAGCTAGAGTCCTAATAGAGTCCTAACAGAATGTCCCTCTCCATTAGGACTCTCCTTGCTAGAGTCCTAATAGAGTCCTAACAGAATGTCCCTCTCAATTAGGACTCTCCTAGCTAGAGTCCTAACAGAATGTCCCTCTCAATTAGGACTCTCCTAGCTAGGGTCCTAACAGACCCGCCCTCTTTAAATCAGCCTTGTCCTCAAGGCTGAGATTCCATGAACTCAGGGAACCGGGTCTTCAGCTCCTCATATGGTTCCCATGTGGTGTCTTCAAGTGGTAGATTATTCCAATGCACTCGTACTTCAGTAGAGGGATGTCGGTGACGCATCACGATCCTGCGATCGAGGATGGCTTATAGTTGGGCTTGAATAACTCCATCCTCAGTTGTGTTGGGCAGTTGGATCTAGGGTGACTCATGTTCTCCCAACTTGGGCTTTAGGCATGATACGTGGAAGATAGGGTGAATTTTGGCATCCTGGGGTAATTTAAGTCTGTACGCCACGGCTCCAATACGCTTTGTGATTTGATATGGCCCATAAAAACGTGGGGATAGCTTCATCGAGGCTCGAGTGTTGATAGAGAGTTGCTTATATGGTTGTAGGCGAAGATAAACCCAATCTCCTACTGAAAATTCTCTTTCACTTTGTCGTGTGTCGGCTTGCTGCTTCATTCTGGCTTGAGCGATAGAGAGATTATCTTTTAACAGTTATAAGAGTTTGTCCCTATCAATCAATTCTTGGTCAACCTGATCTACCTTGGTTGAGCCAATTACATACTTTGGAATCAGAAGGGCTGGTCGACCATACAATGCTTCATAAGAGGCATATTTTGTAGATGAATGATATGTAGTATTATACCACCATTCTATCACGGACAAACTTCGAAACAGGGTATTTGATGTAATGCTTATGTATGTCCGTGTCTTTTGGCATGTTCATGCCTTGTACAGCATATAGAGGGGCGGCCGAAGGCTTAATAGTCCCATTTTAGTTGGGTTGGTGGCCTCTTTAGGCTTCTAAATAAAGGTTGTATCATGTGGACACGTGTGAGAGATTTTTGGTCTGTAATGGACCATTTTACCCTTTGTTGTGCCACTGTTCAGAGCTTGTAAAGTCTGTTTGTAATTTGCAATGTCTATGGAGTGTTTTTCGGAGATGTTTGCTTGTGGATCTCGATTGAGGCGTTCTCTCTAACCCGTTCTCTCTTTTGGTGGTCCTAAGGGACAATGGGAGGCTTCGGGGAGGCTGACCTTTGCGGACGGACACGCAAGGGTGCCGCACGACTTAGGCAAATCCAGCTAAGTCCGTGACAGATGGTATCAGAGTGGGACAAGCACTCATAGAAACACTTAGCGTGCAAACATGGGGGACCTAGTAGGGCTGCGTTGAGGGTAGTCAGCACACGCACAACCGTTTGAGGGAAAACGGGCATGGAGATATAGGGAAAAGGAGTCGCTCGGAGGAGCGGGCATCTGACATTGGCATTCAGAGGAATGGCCAACCCTTCGCGCAAGAGGCACAACGAGAACAGGCAAGCTTGGAAGAATGTGGAGCGCACAAAGGTGTTGGGATGGCTGAGTTGAGCTACGGCTCAACGTTGACAACTATACTTGATGGTGCTCAAGGCAAGCGAGGCGCTTAGTTAAGGATAAGACCATCCAAGGTGGAATGAGTTGCTCAACGACCAAAAGAGTTATGCAAAGCTCATAGAGGTGAGGGGAATTGCTAACTCGAAGAATTTGGTACTCATGCATGGGCTTGTATGCGGACGATGGAATGTTCGTGGCCATCCCAAGGCGCCGAAACTCGGCGCCATGGAGCATTGAAACTTTCTCTTCGGCATGCGAAGGATACGTCCGTAGGAGGCTGAAGTGTGCAACGAGTTCAGCATGTTGCTAGTGTTGAATCTCAGATTTTGATGATAAAATCAATTGATGGGTTATTTGATCTAATCCATATTATTGAGTTAAGTGTGCAGGATTAACTACGATAACCAGAAAACACAAAGCGAGAATACCGGAGTCAAGTTCGATGGACGTTTAAGAGTCCGAAGAATCGTCGGAGATGCTGCCAGAACCAACCGAGAAGAAATCGGGAACCTGTCGGAATTTTCGGAAGTTCGTCGAAGAGATCGTCGGAGGTTCACGGAGATCAACGAGAAGGCTCGGCTACACATTAAAGTCATCACAAGTTCGGGAGCTTGCTAGAAACCCGTCGGCAGAAAGTTCGTCGGAAAGCTCGCCAGAACAAGACTCGACGTTCGCGGTTGAAAATTTGCTTAGGATGTGTTTTGGTTATGTAGTCCACTTGTAATTATGATTAGGATTAAGAGATAATCCTATATCCGGGTTAGGGGCCAACTAGGCCCAAAGTCAGAGTTGGTTTAGGCTAAAAATTAAGCTAAACCAGCGAACTAGAGAGCCAAGATTGAAGCCCAACTAGTGGCTGAAAACACTGTAGGCGGTGGCACCGCCTAGCTGGGCGGTGACACCTCCTTGGCTGGGCGGTTGCACCGTCTAGCACCCAAGCGCTGGGCGGTGGCACCGCCTGGCTGGGCGGTGGAACCTCCAGCATCGAGAACCCTAAGAGAATTCAAATTTTGAAACCCAAAATTTGAATCCTCTTGAGGCCTATAAATACCCCTCAAATCTCAGCTGAGGTTACAACTTTTGAGAAGCATTTTGATTGAGAGAAAAATCTTAGAAAGTCTTAGCAAGTCTTGTTTTCAATTTGCTAGAGAGTTCTCCTCCTTCTTTCTTATTGAAAATTTGTAAGAGGTTGAGCTGCTTGTAAAAGGTTGTAAGAGGGGTGTTTACCCTTCCATTTCAAGAGACTTGCTAGTGGAAGGTGGGAGCCTCATCGAAGAGGGGCCTCGTAAGTGGAGTAGGTCATTTGACCGAACCACTCTAAAAATCGGCGTAATCTCTGGTTTGCTCTTTATTATTGTCATTTACATTACTGCAAATCTTCTTACTGCTTTAGTTCCTTATTACTCTTGCTGCGCAACTTCAAGAATACGCCTTCAAGTTAAATTTCTCAAGTTTCGTTCTTAACGGATGAAAGATTTTGTTAAAATCGAAGTTTTAATCCGCTGCACTAATTCACCCCCCCCTCTTAGTGCCGCTCCGATCCTAACAGCTAGGCCTTGAGGGGTGCAGCGGGGACTATATTGATGGGGAGTCGCAATCTAGCAAGTGCATTTGCAGGAGGCAGAACAATGCAGAGTTTGTTCAGCAGATCGGAGTAGTCCAAGGGGATGGTGGTCTTCGAAACGAAGAGAGATATTGCTCCAACGGGATAGTTATCCAGGAGGGATAAGTCTCAGCTCTCCAGAGGGAGAATCATGTGGGAAGGACCTCACATGTTGAGGAGGAGTACCTCAACAAACAACAACTCCACGAAGCTCGATGGACTGAGCAAGCGGCGAGGAGTCGTCGCATGATATCGCTTGAGAGAATGCATTGGTGGATGCATTGCGAGATCAAGTGGGGGAGCGACCCAAAACAACTTAAATGAAGGCACACTTGGAGTCGATGTGGAGATCGGACTCAAGGGAGGGCTGACCAGTGGAATGGTGGGCGCGAGGGCCATCATCAACTCAATGTGAGAACGGGGAGCGGAACAACTTGGGTGTAACTTGGCGAAGTACTCAAGCCGCATGAAGGGAGCCAGCATAGAAGTTGGAACGTGGAGCAGAGGCACAGTGATTTCCTTAGACAAAGGTCAAGGACATGAACTCTTGCAGAGGCAAGAGTATGATCATGTTGTTCCATGGGTCTTTCATCTGACGGAGCGGACTCATCTTACATGGTGCCAAAGACGAAGGGAGCTTCGGGGCACATGCACCATATCTCGGAGAAGCATTTGATGGAGGAACTAAGGCGACTCAATTTGCAGAGGCGAAGTTGGGTACAAAAGGCTTTAGCACGGGGCAAGAGGACGCAGAGGCGGGTACTCTTGAAGAATATGCCACAGTGTTGTCATTCGAGTTGCTATGAAGGAAGCGGTGCGCAGCGGAGATTGTGCTGGTAGGGGCAGAGGCCCAGGATCCAGACAATGGTGCACAAACTACAGTGAAGTCGGTGGACTTCGGGAGCTACTAGGCGACGGACTGTCCTAGAGTGGTGCTTCATCTAGGTGTGACCCAAGAGTGGGTGGATGAAGGTCGATTGCCAAAGGAGTGAACAAAATCGAAGGTGGAGGAGACCTTGCGATGTATTGGTAGAGGCCACACCTGGAGGGTTCACAATTCGAGTTTATTCCATAAGGATCAGAATGCAATGGAGATGTCACCAGGAGGCGACATGGTGCAGCGGATCGTGGTGGAACAGTTCGTGGCAATGCGATACACACGACATAGTCCCGTGAGGGACTGGATCATATGGAGGTATGATCGGGAGCTACGGGAGCTCCACTTCGGTGAACAACACGACGGCAAGAAAGGCTATGGATTCAAGGAGTGAAGGCCATGGTACCGTAGAGGCGGGTCTTCCGTGCGTGCATCGAATTTTGCATCGGATGAAAACCTTGGTCATCAGCATATGGGGGCTGGGTTCCACCAAGGGAAAAGTTTGAATGCAAGTACCAGTGAGTTCCATGGGAGGAACTTGATCATGCAGAGGTATGATCGAAGCAGTTGGAGAGTTGGACTGCTCCGAAGCTCATATTCGCTTAAGGGAGCCCGGCAAGTTAGAGGACAAGGCCGAGTAAGCGAACGTTACTACCAAGGAAGCTAAGGAGAACAAAATCGGTGCAAACCCTACAACGTGATGGCAAAGGCCATGCATGGGAGTTGCAGTCTGTCTTTCCATCGACCAAACGGACTGCTTGGAGAACACAGAGGTGTTGAAGCAGGGGGGTCGAAAGGGGCGAGGAAGCGACGACGAGTCTAAAGGGACTTAGCTACCCAAAATCAAGGATCAGTTAGAATGGAGGTGGACTCAGAGGAGTGCCACAGAGACATATCTACTGATCGTGAAGAAAAGGGATGCAGATGTGAGGCGACGGATAGTAGGGCCATGGGCATGGTAGCGCCATGGTACCGTAGAGGCGGGACTTCCGTGAAAGTCATTGATCCCTTGCTCTCATGGAGGGAGAGCGCTTGGTCATGAAAGGGGCCGAGGAGGTGGAGAATGCAGAGGCAATCTCCAAGTACCGAGACAAGGCTGAAGGGCAGAGGCCGAAGAACTTCGTAAAACCGGTGTCAATGTGCTTCTCATCAAGATAGCCGAAAGTGAAGGACTTCGGGTCATGCAAGAGTGCATGGTGTTGTACCTTTTCTACTCAGTGGAGTAGGCGGCAGGGTTGATGGAGAAGACGGTACAATCCCAGAGGCGACCAAACCTATGAGAGAACTACTCCAAGTTGGGGTGAAAACTTCTTGCATTCCAGAAGTTCAATGGCATTGAGAAGGTGATCACAGTAGCTAACTCAACGCAAGGAGTGCAAACACTTCATGTACTTCAGAAGTGTGAGCAAAGAGCAAGCAAAGGCCAGTAACCAGCTCGATGCATGAAGTACAACCTCGAGGAGGTGGGCGAAGTCAAGTAACCTTTGCCTTCTCAACTCTTAAGAGAATGGGTGAAACCGAGTATCCCAATTCTCTTAACTATCCAGTAGAGGAGCTCTGCATATGTTCAAAGATCCTTCGAAGATAATGGAAGACAATAGTTGTCAAATCCTCACCAACGGTGATCAGTGCTACTGAGAGTAGATTGTCCGCTTCATTTCCCAACGAAATGCCAATCGAAAGCAGAAGTGATGCGAACCTACTTGGATGTGACAACTAAGTGAAGGAAGAGTCAATGAGCAAATTTTATGGAGGAAGGATCCAAAACTTCAGAAGTTTGCGAGACGATGCTCGTTAAAGCTCCATCAAGCATCCACCCAGTTCAAGCAGCACGAGGAATTTGAGAGACTGGCACAGTGAGGATGGTCTTTTCCTTCATCTGGGGATCCGCAGGAATCAACAAGGATCAACACAACTCAGCCGACCCCACACCAAAGTCAGAGTCATTGGTGAGTTGCAGCAGCATGGCGGATCAAAGGTTCGACTACTCAAAAACAGCAGCGGAGAGCAGTTGGGAGCCAAGAGACGCATTGTAGCTGGAGCAGAAGATTGAAGACTCAGCAAAGGCGAGGAGTTGCAGTGTCGACAAAGGCTTCAACGAGGACGTCGAAGGAAAAAGTGGGGGAGAGTGTCACGGACAAACTTCAAAACAGGGTGTTTGATGTAATGCTTATGTATATCCGTGTCTTTTGGCATGTTCATGCCTTGTACAGCATGTAAAGGGGCGGTCGAAGGCTTAATAGTCCCATTTTAGTTGGGTTGGTGGCCTCTTTAGGCTTGTAAATAAAGGTTGTGTCATGTGGACACGTGCGAGAGATTTTCGGTCTATAATGGATCATTTTACCCTTTGTTGTGCCACTATTCAGAGCTTGTAAAGTCTGTTTGTAATTTACAATGTCTATGTAGTGTTTTTCGGAGATGTTTGCTTGTGGATCCCGATTGAGGCATTCTCTCTAACCCGTTCTCTCTTTTGGTGGTCCTAAGGGACAATAGGAGGCTTCGGGGAGGCTGACCTTT
The DNA here is from genome assembly GCF_036884655.1 of Musa acuminata AAA Group. Taxonomy (NCBI): domain Eukaryota; kingdom Viridiplantae; phylum Streptophyta; class Magnoliopsida; order Zingiberales; family Musaceae; genus Musa; species Musa acuminata. The sequence continues at coordinate 14,985,004 of NC_088350.1, forward strand.
GCGGACGGACACGCAAGGGTGCCGCACGACTTAGGCAAATCCAGCTAAGACCGTGACAATTCGGCCCAGGGAAGCCATTTCGCCCACTCTTTTGGTCGGTCGCTAGCGAAACACTAGAGGTACGTCTCTAAGCACCTATTTACCACCTTTGTTTGGCCGTCAGTTTGTGGATGATATGCTGTGCTCATCTTGAGTTTGGTGCCTTGTAACTGAAATAACTCGGTCCAAAATTTACTAGTGAAGATCCTGTCACGATCACTTACGCTGGACCTTGGCATCCCATGTAGTTTAATAATATTTTCTATGAAAATCTGGGCAATACTAGCAGCAGTGTAGGGATTTCTCACAGCACAAAAATGAGCATATTTCGTAATTCGATCAACCACCACGAGAATCGTGCTTTTACCTTTAGAAGATGGCAACCCTTCAATGAAGTCCATGGAGATGTCAGTCCACACTGAGTCTGGTATGGGCAGTGGTTGTAGCTTCCCTGGATTTGCCACAGTTTCACCCTTGTGCTGTTGACATACATCACATTGTGCCACATATTCAGCAATAATTTTTTTCATCCCTCTCCAATAAAAATTTTACTTCACTCTTTTGTAGGTTTTTAGGAATCCAGAGTGCCCTGCTGAATGTATGGAGTGCATTTCATGCAAAATGATTGTGATGCAAGGGGAGTCAGGTATAAGCACAATGCGACCTTTGTAGCGTAGATCCCTCGAATCCCAGGTGTAGTGGGCTATTACACTTGGATCCTCCTCTAATTTTTTTATGATGTTGCTGATCTCTAGATCCTTCTTCCATTCTTTCCTAATATCCTCGAGGAGACCGGTGGTAGGAAGGGAGATGGCTGAAACCTTAGCTTGTTCAGGTAGCTGTGAGAGTGCATCTGCAACAACGTTTTCTTTCCCCTTTTTGTAAATAATTTCATAATCAAATCCAAGAAGTTTGGTTACTCATTTTTGCTGCTCAGGGGATGATATCTTTTGCTCCAAAAAGTACTTGAGGCTTTTATGGTCAGTTTTAATTTGAAATCGCCGGCCGATCATGTAGGGTCTCCACCTCGTTACTGCGTGTACAATGGCAAGCATCTCCTTATCATATACTGACATGTTTTGATGGGAGGGAGATAATGCCTTGCTAGTGTATGCAAGTGGTCAACCATTTTGCATGAGAACGGCTCCAATTCTGACTCCAGATGCGTCGGCCTCAATGATGAAGGGTCTATTGAAATCTGGTAGCGCAAGCACCGACGTCGTTGTCATGGCTGCTTTAAGTTTGTCGAAGGCAGCAGAGGCTTTGTCCGACCATTGGAAAGCATCTTTTTTCAGTAAAGAAGTGAGTGGTGCACTGATCTTCCCATAGGCCTTAACAAATTTTCGGTAGTAGCCCGTTAGTCCAAGGAACCCCCGTAGTAATTTCACGTTTGTAGGTTTCGGCCAGCCTTGCATTGCCTCAATTTTTGTTGGGTCTACCGCCACTCCTTCTTATGATATTATATGCCCAAGGTACTCTACTTTTTGCTGGAGAAAGCTGCACTTTGGTTGCTTTAGAAAAAGAGTATTCTCCCGAAGGATCGTCAAAACAATCCGTAAATGCTGAAAGTGAGTCTCAAGAGAAGGGTTGTAAATGAGAATATCATTGAAAAATACCAGCACAAATTTACGAAGAAAGCTTCGAAAAATATCATTCATAAGACTTTGAAAGGTTGAAGGAGCATTAGTGAGTCCAAAAGGAATTACCAAGAATTCATAATGGCCATCATGTGTGCGAAATGCAGTTTTTGGAATGTCATCGTCACATACCCGAATTTGGTGGTAACCGGATCGGAGGTCCAACTTCGTGAAGACTCGAGCTCCTTTTAATTCATCAAGAAGTTCATCCACCACTGGTATTGGGTACTTCTTCTTAACGGTGATGCCATTTAAAGCTCGGTAGTCGATGCACATTCGCCAAGTTCCGTCCTTCTTGCGTACAAGTAGCACCGGTGAGGAATAGGGGCTGCAACTTGGCCGAATCACCCCTGTTTCAAGCATCTCCTTGACGATCTTTTCAATTTCATCTTTCTAGAGGTGAGGATATTGGTACGGTTGAGTGTTCGCTGGTGGCTTGCCCGGAAGGATTGGAATTCGATGGTCATGTTGCCGAGAAGGAGGAAGACCGCGCGGTTCAGCAAATATGTCGGCAAATTCAGTAAGCAATTGGGCAAGATTTTGATCTTCAATTTCTATTTTCTTCTCTTCTTGTTGTGGCTGGAGATGCATCAAAAAGCCACTATTTACCTTGTGCAAAACTTTCTCCATTCGTTGGGTCGAAACAGTGGTAACGTTGCTTCCACGCTTCCCGCGTAGGATGATCTGTTTGCCCTTACAGTAGAATTTCATAATTAATTTAGAAAAGTTCCAAGAGACATCACCTAGTGTAGTTAGCCATTCTATACCAAGCACTGCCTCATAGTCATCGATTGGTAGGAGAAAGAAATTGGTAATAATTTCTTGATCTTGCAGTAATAGTTTCACCTGCGGGCATCTTTGGTCGCACTTTAGGATTCTGCCATCGGCAACCTTTACATCGAACTTGCTGCAACCTTCAATATGCAGTGTCATCCGAGCAGCAACCTTTATATTTAGGAAGTTATTAGTGCTACCCGTGTCGATGAGAACAGTGATCGGCTGTTGTTTGAGAAGGCCTCCAACTTTCATCATTTGCGGATTTGAGTAGCCAGCTAGAGTGTGTACTGTAATGTCGGTCAGCTGTGGCTCTTCTTTCATATCTTCTTCTTCATATTCAAGGCTCTCTTCTAGATGTTCAATAACCTCTTCTTCTACTGGTTCAATCATAAGAAGTCTACCTTTTTTACAGTGATGCTCGCGGCTCCACGGCTCGTCGCAATGCCAACATAACCCCTTCACAAATCGCTCCCGAAGTTCTTCTCTTGTTAACCTTTTCAGTGCAGGGACTAGGTTGATAGTAGGGGGGGCTGAGGGCTTTAGTATTGTAGGTTGTGGAGTGATCCTAGTCCTCCGGGCTTCATGGTTCAATCGCTCCTCTTGTAGTCGTGCGAAAGAGATGGCTGCCATAAGCGTGTAAGGTTGTCGCGCCTTAACTTCTCCCCGGATCTTCGGCTTTAAACCCTCAATAAAGGTCCCCAATAACTGTTTTTCAGATCAATCACGAGTTTGATTAGATAACCTTTCAAACCTAGTATGGTACTCTTGAATGGTGGAGGTTTGTCAGATCTTTGCTAGTTGTCCGTCAATGTTCTCGTAATAAGTTGGTCCGAAGCGGATCAGTAGTCCTTCTTTGAATTGTCACCATGAAAGGACTCCATAAGTGTGTTCAAACCAGTCAAACCATTGTATGACATCCCCTTCAAGATGTATAGCTACAATTTCCACCATGGATGCATCCGTAGTTTTATGGTACCGAAAATATCACTCCGCGCGCGAGATCCAACCAATTGGGTCTCCTTCTTCCCATCTAGGGAAATCCACTCTCATGCGCAAATAGTTAGGGTCGATTATAAAGCCTCCCCTCTCTTGGAAGTCATCTCTTTGGGCATGATGTGATTGGTTGGAGCTCTCTCCTTGATGTGATTTCTTCGGGCTTGGTGGTCGGCCCAAACTGAATTCGGTAAGGAGAGTCCGAATCTTATCCTCCGTTCGTGCCTCAAAGGCTTCAAATTTTGCATTGATTGCCTCCTCAGATGCCATAGTATATGACTCCAAATCTGTGATGTTAAGATCTCTCTTTTGTTGACGAGTTAAAGGCATGTATAGGTTTGATAGAAATCCGTGAAAGTTTGCTGTTGTAATTCACAGGGAGATCAAAGGATGATCTGCGGTGGTGGAGATGACGGTGGAATTTGGCGACGATCTTTTAAGCAATTGTGGGAATTGCTTTGAGCCGTTGTGGAGGGTTGATGGATGGCAGTGGAAGGGCAGCGAGATGCCAAGAACGCTGCTCTGATATCAAGTGTTAGAACCCTTGCAGATTCTAAACTTGGGGTTAATCTCTTTAGGGGATCGACCTCCTTGGAACTCTATAGGGGTTCCTCCCTCCAAGTTGCTGCTCAAAGGCTGCAGAAAAGATTCATCTATTGCTTATGAAAGAGAAGGAATACATGGTTGTTTATAGGGCTTCTAAACCCTAACTCCTAATAGGACTCCTACTCAAGACTCCTATTCCCTTACAACTCCTAATTCTTCTCTAAGAAAAAACCTCCTACATGAATGTCCCTCTCAATTAGGACTCTCCTAGCTAGAGTCCTAACAGAGTCCTAACAGAATGTCTCTCTCAATTAGGACTCTCCTAGCTAGAGTCCTAACACTTGTATGCCTTATTATGATGAATCTTTTGAAAATAAATGTTTGTATCATGCTTGATGATTTTTATGCTTGAGGACTTGAAGTAATGACTTGAAATCATATGTTTTGGAATTATGTGTTACACTTTTTGATCTTGATGATTTTTTATCTTTCTGTTTTAAACATTGATGCATGGTTTTGACATAAGAACAAATATTTGGGCATGCTAATATAAAGTCAATCACACAAATCGAAACTAAAGAAGTTTAGATATATTTAAGAATCATTCAACATTATGTTCAATGAAACCATGCTTGATGTCTTAATGAAAATGTAATGATGATTTGAAAGCATGCTTAACGAGCTTATATTTTGAACTTATGCAAGATAGTTTTTGCAATCTTTTGAAAGTTTTTTGGTGTTAATGAATGATGCATGGATTTGAAAGAAAAGAACATGCATGTATGAAATCAATTAATAAGTTGAAAAAAAAAGAGGAAAACATTTTTCTTGAAAATTTCCTGTTTCTCTATCTTATCGATTTTTCACTAAGAGACCAATAAAATTATTTATGCCATTTTGAATCTCTTGAAAGAAATATTAAGATTTTGATGATTTTGATGATTTGAATTTGAATGAGTTTTTATCAAAATCATGATCTTGGTTTCTTGGAATTACTAGAGATTTTTTTAAAATCAAGATCTCTTCTTTACTCCTACGATTTTTCTTGGTATTTTACTAAAGAGGAGATTTTCTATATGAATCATGGTTTCTATCCTCAGTTACCGTGTACCTATAGTCCGTCATCCATCTAATATCCCATAGACTACATATAGGGCATGATGCTGTCAGACTCATACGATTTCTATTCGAGTCTCGCTCTAATCAGATTCTCCCGGAGAACTCTTTCTCTCTCAATCCGAATGATCCTAGCTAGGGATTTGTTTGAGCAAGAATACATGGGACATTCCTCTCATGACACTAAGAGTGGATGATCCTCTATCAACACTCAATAGCTCTCGTAAGGTTGACTACCACTCCCGAAGACCGGCTGTGCTAGATAGGAGACATCCAAACCTATAAGTTTGGTATCAAAGAGTGGAGCACTCGTATAGGACATCCTTAGTGTCTCAAGTCTAAGGACCAGATACACAATTGGGACCATAGAATCACTGTTTGATAATAAGGCATCATCAATCATTCAGCATTCCGTAAGCAAATTAATTAATGAACTCATTCTCCAATGAGCACCTGTACTATATCCCTTATGTCTCCACACGAGTAGCTATGAGACCAACTACATCAATCATATGGACGGGTATATAGTACACTAGTCTGTCCAGTTATCTCGATGTCCCTCTCGAGTAACCTATGACCAGGATTATTTAGAATCTGTGTTTAAAGGTGAATCGTGTTAGGATCAAGAGCACTAAGAGGGGGGGGGGGGTGAATTAGTGCAGCGAAAAACTTTCGACGATTAAAGCAACATTCGTACGATAAAAGCATTTTTGATGAAAAACCATTTCGAAAAGTACTTCAACTTAAGATCAAGGAAAGTATAGTTGAAGTAAAGCAATGGAGGCAGTTTGCAATTAAGATAGAGAGCATAATGTAAATACAAACCGAGATTTAGAGTGGTTTGGTCAATCTTGACCTACATCCACTTTTGGCTTCGTCCTTCGATGAGGTCACCGACCTCCACTATAGGCCTTCCTTCAATAGGCAATGGCTAACCACCCTTTTACAGCTTCACTCCTTTTGATGGGCTTAGGAGACAACCTTTACAGATTTCTACTCCTCTCTTGAATGATCAAAATTTAGAAGGAAAGAGGGAGAAGAACTTCTAGCCTTTTACAACACTTTTAAGCTCTCAATTTCTCAGAATAAATGCAAGATTTCTGTTGCCTTTCATGTAGGAAAGGGTGAGGTTTATATAGGCCCCAATCGGTTTGAATTTAGAGCTCAAAAGTGTCATCTCCCGATTTTCCGGGGTCCTGGTGGTACTACCGCCATAACTGGGCGATAACACCGCTAGACACCACTCGGAGACCGAGCTCAGGCGGTACCACCGCCTGACTTCGCTTGGAGACTAAGCTCAGGTGGTACCATCGCCTGATAAGGGTGGTACCACCGCCTGATAGGGGTGGTACCACTACCCAAAATTTCTAAGAGACTGAACTCCTAGGCGGTGCCTATAACATCCCTCATTTCTGAATTTTCATATATTTTCTAGTTGTAATGTAAGTATCTATTTTAAATTTGATAAAAGAGCCAAAGTATGAATCTGAGAACTTATTCATAAGATTTGTGAGATTTGTTCAAAAAAAAAAATCTGAGGACCTATATGTAAACCCTGAGGACCTAATAGAAAATATAATAATATAAGGACTAAACTACAAAATGTACAAAATTACAAATTCCACCGTTTAAGCCTCTCTGCCTTCGTTCATAAGGAACCAGAGAAGGTAGCTGCATGGAAGAACAGGAGAAAGAAAGAAAGAAGAAGAGAAGAAAAAGGGGGAAGAAGAAGAAGAAAAAAATTTGGGGCTTTGAGGTTTCTTGCTCAAATCTTCTCATTTAGGGCCATAATTCTCAAAGGCAAGTGTTCTAATCTCATACTACAGAATTATTAGTCTTTGATCTCATATTTATTCTGAATTATTGGAAATATTTCAGCCTAGAACCTGATATTTCTCTTGGTAGATACAAAAATAATGGATCTGAAATTTTTTGGTAAACTGACCCCTATATATTGTTTCAGCCATAATTTTTAGCACCAATCATGGATTTAGGCAGGACCTTATTTATTTGAAAGAAGACTCTTATATCTTCCTTTTGACACTGATTTTGAAAATTTTGGACTCCGAATACTTATCCAAACGTCTGTTTCAATTGAGCATATGGATGCTGCAAAACAGGGATCAAAATTTCTGACCTTTCGATACTAAAACGCCTATAAGTCCCTGTTAGAAATTCTAATTTATACTAAACTGATTTCATTTGAATATAGACTCATAAAACTTTCTTTTGATAGCTTATTTTAAGAATTCAGAGTAAGTTTGTCAGCTCAAAATTCTGTTTCAAATGAGCCTACAGATTCTGCAAAATAGGGATCGTAATTTCTGACCTTTTGATACTGATCTGCCTATAAGTCGATGATGGAAACTCGGATTTGTTCAAAGCTTATTTCATTAGAAACTAGACTCGTAGATATTTCTTTGATATCTGGATTGAAAGATTTAGAGTCCAAATGCCTACCCATTTTTCGGTTGAAACCGACCATGTGAATTCTGTAAAATTCAAATTTGTTCTTTGATCTTGGGTTACTAAATCTATTGTAACTCTTTGTTGAAAACTTCGATTCATACGAGACTTATGTTTGGTGGTTATTCAGAAATGGATGTACCATATTATGTTATGGTCCCACTTCACATTCTATATGTTTGATATGGTATCCAGAGCTTTGGTTATGTGTTTCTATATGTGCTTTGGATACGAATGATATAAATGCAACGTTAAATTCGACGTTTGAGCTTCTGTTTCGTATTCTTTATTGATATGCTCCGAAATGCTTCATCTACTACTGTCTCAAATTATTATTCACAATACCCTTTTGTACTCTGGTGTTTGTGGGATTATTTGAAACTTTGCCAGAAATGGTAAAGGGTATGTGCTTAGAGCATGCGATGCTCTAGATTATGTTTGGTGGTCATTCAGAAATGGATGGACCATATTATGTTTGGAATCCCACTTCACATTCCATCTGTTTCATCTGTTATTGTTATGCTTCGAAATGTTCCTATGCCATTGATATACTTCAAAATGCTTCACATACCATTGATATATTCCGAAATGTTTCATTTGTCATTGATATGCTCCGAAACATTTCATATGCCTTTGATATGCTCCGAAATATTTCATTTGCTATTGTTATGCTCCTAATGTTTCATTTGCCATTGATATGCTCTGGAACATTTCATACGCTATTGGTATGCTCCATATGGGAGCATCATGTCTTTCTTAGATAGTTCTAACATGTTTTGTTGGATAAGATAACCAAGACAGATGTCATGTCCTTTCATGATCAAATACATAGTTCCTAATTCTAATTGGCTTACTTCATCATGATGGTATTGTTTAGGGAGAATGATGCTAGTTAGGATATGATGAAGTACCTTAGTGTTTAGAGGCAGTAGATGTTTACAACTTTTAGGAACAAATGCTAAGTTGGGATTGGCAAAAATTGTTCCTAAGGCTTCAACATATGTTATTCCAATAATTTCATCATCCCATGATCCTCTAAAGTAAAGTCCTCTACTTTTCATGGGAATGCCTATCATGTCGCAAATGAATTTATCCGTAATTGAGATGTGTTGTCCTAGAAGATAGGTAGACATTCTTTCTTCTTCATCTATTTGTATGTTGTTGCAAAACATTCTAACAAGTCTTGGATAGATGGGTTCGTTAATTTGCAAAATAGGAAGTAGATCTAAGTTTGCAAACCATTGGATTGTCTCTAAGTCTCTTAGTTCATTTAAATCTACGTATTTTCCCTTATTGACACTCCTAAGTTCGAAAGAGGAAAATTTTTCAGCATGGTATTTTGAATCGAAAAGGGTGAGATCAAAATTTCTACTAATCTCCTCTTTCCTTTGTCCCTTGAGGATCTTCTAGATCCCATAACTACTGTTATTTAGAAGAATAGTGATGAGCAAGAGTAAATGAATCAAAAAATAGAGTTTAAGGGCTTCTTAGAGAGTACCTTAGTGAGATCTTCAAGAGAGGGAAGGATTGTTGATGTTTTGCTCCGAAATGGGGGGTATTTGGGATACTATGAGGGGAGAAATGGGGATGGAGGAGGCTTGGAGGAGTAGAGAGGGGAAGGGAATGAGTTGGGGTCGGTTTCACCGTCAGCCCTAGCTTGGGTTAAAAAGGGCAGAGTTGCGGGCGATTGCACCTATGGCTGGAGCGGTGCAACCGCTTGCAACACGTAACAGCTGGAGGTGCTGCCTCCAACTGGGGCGGTGCCACCGCCTGCAGGCGATGAGCACTTGTTCTAATCGTAGTGTAATCTGATTTGAGAGTTTTTGTCTTGAGAAGAATTTTCATTCAGAGCAATCAACTTTACTTACGTAATTACGTAAGAGTTTTCATTTTAAGACAAGAATTTTTGCACGATCAAGATAGATCTTTTAACGTGCATACTCTCAATGTCGTACATATGTTTGTGATAGTTTGTTCAAGTTGGTAAGCCTTACAAGTTCATGACAGTTCATGATATAGAGTTGGATTCGAAAGTTATGAATGGATGAAGTTGATGGGTTCGAAAATCCAGAGGATATGTGAATTTGAGAATCATACGTTTCTAATTCTGAAAAGTCAAATAAGGTTGTATCTAAATCGCATTTATGATTTTAAATTTATAATCTCTATTTGTTATTTAGGCTAGTGAGCATTGCGAGTTCCTTTTTGCATCTTGCGTCGAGAATCAAGGAGCAGAATATTATTTCTTGCTCCAGCCCAAATTTTTTATGTTTTTAATGTTTTTTTTTTTTTTTTACAAGAAGGGATGATTTTTAGGTACCCATTTGCTTTTGGGTGCCTCACAAATAGATCTACATTGTCTATCATGTTGCATAAAATTTATCATGGTTCCTTTAGGAACCCAAATCAATTTGTTTGGACTAATTTTCTTGAATGGACAATAATGCGTCTTGTGTCCAAATTTACAACAAAAGTTGCATTTGTTTTGGTGTCGAACATGTAAGATGGGGCCTTTTATGAACGTGGTTGGATTTTGGTGAGAACTTCTCACAAATCCAATTCCACTTCTTTTGGGAACGTGACCCTTGTTTGCAAGGATCATGTTCAATGACTTGCTACTAACCTCAAATTTCTTCAAGGTGTCCTTAAGTAGCAAGTTTTCCTTTTGGAGAGTTTCTAGATCATGGCATTTGATGCATGAATTTAAACTATCATGATATTCAGTTTTTAACTTATCAAAATTATAAGTAAGACTATCATGCTCTTTTTTTAGCAATTTGTATTTTCTATTAATAATCTTGGATTCATCAAATAAGTCATGGAAGGCATTTAATAATTCATCAAATGATAAATCTGCATCTATTAAATTTGTTACCTCATCTCCGATGGCCATTAAGGCGTAATGAGCAATTTGCTTGGTGTTGGACTCCTCTTCTTCGGATGCGCTCGAGTCATCCCATGTTGCTTTGAGCGCCTTCTTCTTTGATGTTCTCTTTTTGACTTGGGGACAGTCACTCTTGTAGTGTCCCGGCTTTTTGCATTCACAGCAAATAACTTGGTCCTTCTTGGGTTCAAGTTTATTTTTTGCATCATTCTTAAACTTGTTTCTTTTAAAGATTTTTTTAAATTTTCTTGTTAGAAGTGCCAAGTCATCATCACAGTCCTCATCACTTGAGTTTTCTCTCAAGTGGCCTTTTGAAGTTTTAAGTGTCATATCCTTCCTGTTCTTTGGAAGGATGTCTTCTTGCTCTTCATGAGCTTTACAAGTTATCTCGTAGGTCATTAATGACCTGATTAGTTCTTCAAGAGGGAAGTTGCGTAGATCTTTTGCCTCTTGAATAGCAGTGACTTTAGGATCCCAACTCTTTGGAAGGGATCTTAGAATCTTATTTACAAGCTCAAAATCCGAAAAACTTTTTCCGAGTCCTTTTAGACCATTGACGACATCCGTGAAATGGGTAAACATGTCGCCAATGGTTTCACTTGGTTTCATCCGGAAAAGTTCGAAAGAATGTAACAGAAGATTGATTTTTGACTCTTTCACTCTACTTGTGCCTTCGTGAGTCACTTCGAGTGTGTGCCAAATATCAAATGCGGTTTCACAAGTTGAAACACGGTTAAACTCGTTTTTATCAAGTCCACAAAATAAGGCATTCATAGCCTTTGCATTAAGAGTGAAAGCCTTCTTCTCCAATTCATTCCAATTGATCATTGGAAGAGAAGACTTCGAAAATCCGTTTTCGACAAGATTCCAAAGTTCAAAATCCATCGAAATAAGAAAGATCCTCATTCGGGTCTTCCAATAAGTGTAGTCCATCCCACTGAACATGGGTGGACATGTAATAGAATGGCCCTCTTGGTTTCCGGTGTATGTCATCTCTCTTGGGTTTTAATCCGTAAGAGAGTTAACCTTGCTCTGATACCAATTGTTAGGATCAAGAGCACTAAGAGGGGGGGGGGGGGGTGAATTAGTGCAGCGGAAAACTTTCTGCGATTAAAACGAAACTACGTTCGAACGATAAAAATGATTTTTGTGTGAAAGTCGATTCTAAGCAAGATGATGTTAAAGTAAATCTATGAAGGCAGTTTCCAGCTGTGATGAAAACCAGAATATAGGCGCAAACTAAAATACTACGTTCGTACGAAGAAACTGATTTACATCTAAATGCTAATTCGTAAATCACTTGATTAGGCAAGATGCAGTTTAAGCAAGATGATAAAGGCAGTTTGCAGTTATGGTAGAGCTCAAAACGTAAACGTAATCTGAAATATGATGATCGTACGAAAAAGCAGATTTACGTCTAAATGCTGATTTGGAAAGTGAAAGGCTTGAAGCCCGATCGTATATGCGCAGAAAGCAGTAAGCTTCAGAGGAGGTTTGCAGTAAAGATAATATGCTCAAAGTAAATGCAAACTGAGATTTAGAGTGGTTCGATCAATCTTGACCTACTCCACTTTTGGCTTCCTCCACCGATGAGGTCACCGACGTCAACTAGAGGCCTTCCTTCAATAGGCGAAGGCCAACCACCCTTTTACAGTTTCACTCCTTTTGACGGGCTTAGGAGACAACCCTTACAGAAATTTTCTCTCCTCTCTTTACAGCTTAGAACTTGGAAGAACAGAGGGAGAAGAACTTTTGGCCTTTACAACAATTTTGAGCTCGAAAAATCATAGAAAAGAATCAAGATTTTGGTGTTAAGTTGCTGCCTTTCAGTGCTGAATGGGTGGGGTATTTATAGGCCCCAACCCAGTTCAAATTTGGAGCTCAAAACTGTCAATTCCCGGAATTCCGGGATCAGGCGGTTGCACCTCCTGACTGGAGTGGTTGCACCGCCTAGCAGAGCTCGAAGACTGATCCTCTAGGCGGTGCTACCTCCTGTCAGGGGCGGTTGCACCTCCTGACAGAGCTCGAAGACCGAGCTCAGGCAGTTGCACCTCCTGATTGAGGCGGTTGCACCGCCTGACAGAGCTCGAAGACTGAGCTCAGGCGGTGCCACCTCATGTCAGGGGAGGTTGCACCGCCCAGTCTCGCTCGGAGACTAAGCCCCAAGCGGTGCCACCGCCTGGCTGGGGCGGTTGAACCTCCCAATCTCGCTCGGAGACTGAGCCCAGGCGGTGCAACCTCCTGCCTTGGGCGGTTCAACCGCCTGGCAAAAATCAGGGTCCGAATGGGTTGATCCATTCGGCCCGATTTGGGTTTGTAAGGGGCCCAATTGCCCCAAGATTAAGTTAATGGGATCACCTCCCATTTCCAACTTAATCAATGTGCTAACTACGATTTTTCCTAAGACATTTACTACAGCTTGCTCCGGTGCGTCAATCGCTTCTTCCGGTGAGCTTCCGGCGAACTTCGGTCGATCATCCGATGAACCCTCGGTGATGCTCCTGCGGACTTCCGGCAAACTCCTGGACTTGCGATGATTCACTTGGCGAGTTCCAACGAGCTTCTTTGGCAAGCTTATGGACTTCGTGGATTTGTTCCCGCAGAACCTCCGACGATTGTCCGAACTTCCGTCGAACTCTCGAACTCCCAATGTGATCATTGTCTTGACTCCGGCGCAACTCCTGCTGCATGTCTTACTTTCATCATAGTTAATCTTGCACACTTATCTCAACATATAGATTAGATAACAAATGACAATTGACTTCATCATCAAAATCCGAGATTCAACAAGGTTAACTTCGGTAGTCATCAATTAGTTATCATCATCAAAAAGGGGGAGATTGTTGAATCTCAGATTTTGATGATGAAACTAATTAATTGTGTTTAGATGTTTAACTGCATTTAGAGTGATGCAGGTCTACTCGATCAGGATTAGACAGTTAACGTAGGAGGAATTGACGTTGCGCCGGAGGAGATCACATCAAGATATTGGACGGCAGAACGCTTTGGACGTCGGGCATCGGGCCAAGGAGAGCGGAATTACGCCAAGGATATCGGGGTTGTGGAGGTCAACCGCTGATTGGGCAACAAAGGATGATGCATTGAAGAATCGGACGAAGCGCCAACCAATGACGTGTCGGGCAATAGAATGTCAATTTGCGTTGTAATAGTTGTCTAGATCAGAGTAGAGTTTTTGCTTGTGTGTGTAGGATTAACTACGATAACGATAAAGATATAAAGCAAAACAAAGTGTCGGAGTCAAGCATGAAGGATTCATTGGGAGTTCGAGAGTCTGAAGGTTCATCGGGAATGCTGTCGGAACTAGCCAAGAATGAGTAGGGAGCTTGCCTAAGGGTTTTCAGAAGCTCACCGGAAGGTACATCGGAAGTTCACGGAGCTCACCGAGAAAGATCGTAGCTTGCTGAAGAAATTTATCGAAACTCACCAAGATCAAATCATGAAGTCTAGTTGCTTGTCGGGAGTCCACAGAATGGTTTCCGAGAGTTTATCGGAAGACCTCCAGAAGTTCGCCGGAAGCTCGCCGGAAGAATTCATGACTTATGGACTTTGTAATATCTTAGGAAATGTTTTTAAATTTATAGTTAGCATGTTAATTAGGGTTAGGATTAGGTGTTAATCCTATAACCCAAGTAGGGGCTAATTGGGCCCGAGTTCAGACTGGTTTGGGCCAAGTTTGGAGCTCAACCAATGAGCTGAAATAGTGTAGGTGGTGGCACCCCCCAGAACTCGAGGAGTCAAGCGGTTGCACCGCCAGTACACTGTCAGTGTCAGACACTAACAGGCGGTGGCACCGCCGGCTTCGGGAATCCAAGAGAATTCAAATTTTGGAACCCAAATTTGAATCCTCTTGGGGTCTATAAATACCCCTCAATTCTCAACTGAGAACACAACCTTTGAGAAATTAGAGATTGAGATAAAGCCTTAGTAAAGTCTTGAGCAAGTCTTATTTTCAATAGTTTAAGTGTTCACCTCCCTCCTCTTTGGAAATATGTAAGAGTGTGAACCACTTGTAAAAGGTTGTAAGAGGGGTATTTGTCCTTCCCCTTCAAAGTGATTTGCTAGTGAAAGTTGGGAGCCTCATCGAAGAAGGCTTCGCAAGTGGATGTAGGTCATTTGACCGAACCACTATAAAATTGGCGTGTTCTCTGGTTTGCATTTACTTATTGCTATTTACCTTACTACAAACCTTCATACGTGCTTTACTTCCTCATTACTTTTGCTGCACACCTTTATGAATACGCTTTCAAGTTAAGCACTTCCGAGTTCGGTTTTTATCGTATGAAAGATTTTCCAAAACCGATGTTTTAATCCACTGCACTAATTCACACCCCCCCCCCCTCTTAGTGTCGCTCCGATCAGATCAACCACCATGAGGATTGTGCTTTTACCTTTGGAAGGTGACAACCCTTCGATGAAGTCCATGGAGATGTCAGTCCACAACGAGTCTGATATGGGTAGTGGTTGTAGCTTCGCTGGACTCACCACTATTTCACCCTTTTGCTATTAACATACATCACATTGTGCCACATATTTAGAAATAATTTTTTTTATCCCTCTCCAATAAAAATTTTGCCTCACTCTTTTGTAGGTTCTCCAAAATCTAGAGTGTCCTACTGAAGGTGTGGAATACATTTCGTGTAAGATGATTTTGATGCAAGGGGAGTCGGGTATCAACACAATGTGACCTTTGTAGCGTAGATTCCTTGAATCCCAAGTGTAATGGGCTATTGCACTTGGATCCTCCTCTAATTTTATGGTGTTGCTGATCTCTAGATCCTTCTTTCATTCCTCCCTAATATCCTCGAGGAAGCCAGTGGTAGGAAGGGAGATGGCTAAAAATTTAGCTTGCTCAACTAGCCGTGAGAGTGCATCTGCAACAACATTTTCTTTCCCTTTTTTGTAAATTATTTTATAATCAAATCATAGAAGTTTGGTTACCCATTTTTGCTACTCAAGGGATGATATCTTCTACTCCAAAGAAGTATTTGAGGCTTCTATGGTTGGTTTCAATTTGAAATCGCCGGCCGATTAAGTAGGGTCTCCACCTCATTACCGTATGTACAATGGCAAGCATCTCCTTATTATATATTGATGTTTTTTGATGGGAGGGAGACAACGCCTTGCTGGTGTATGCGAGTAGTCAACTATCTTGCATGAGAACAACTCCAATTCTGACTTCAGATGCGTCGGCCTCAATGATGAAGGGTTGGCTGAAATCTGGTAGCATTAGCACCGGCATCATTATCATGGCTGCCTTAAGTTTGTCGAAGGCAGCGAAGGCTTTGTCCGACCATTGGAAGGCATCTTTTTTCAATAGAGAAGTGAGGGGTGCACTAATTTTCCTATAGTCCTTTATAAATTTTCAGTAATAGCCCGTTAGTCCAAGGAACCCACGTAGTAATTTCACATTTGTAGGTTTTGGCCAGCCCTACATTGCTTCAATTTTTGTTGGGGCTTCTGCCACTCCTTCTAATATTATGTGTCTAAGGTACTCTACTTTTTGCTAGAGAAAGCTGCACTTTAGCAGCATAAATTTATGAAGAAAGCTCCATAAAATATTGTTCATGAGACTTTGGAAGGTTGAAGGAGTATTAGTGAGTCCAAAAGGCATTACCAAGAATTCATAATGGCCATTATATGTGCAGAATATAGATTTTAGAATGTCGTCTTAACATATCTGAATTTGGTGGTAACCAGATCGGAGGTCCAACTTCGTGAAGACTCGAGCTCCTTTTAACTCATCAAGAAGTTCATCCACCACTAGTATTAGATACTTGTCCTTGACGGTGATGCCATTTAAAGCTTGGTTGTCAATGCACATCCGCTAAATTCCATCCTTCTTGCGTACAAGTAGCACTGGTGAGGAATAGGGGCTGCAACTTGGCTGAATCAACCTTGTTTCAAGCATCTCCTTTATAATCTTTTCAATTTCATCCTTTTGGAGGTGAGGATAATAGTACAGCCGAGTGTTTGCTAGTGGTTTGCTTGGAAGAATTGGAATATGATGGTCATGTTGTTGAGTAGGAGGAAGACCGCGCGATTTAGCAAAAATGTTAGCAAATTCAGCAAGCAATTGGACAAGATTTTGACATTCAATTTCTAATTTCTTTCTCTTTGGTTACTGCTAGAGATGCATCAAAAAACCACCAATTTCCATGTGTAAAACTTTCTCCAATCGTTGGGTTGAAATAGTGGTTACATTGCTTCTGCGCTTCCCGTGTAAGATGATCTGTTTGCCATTATAGTATAATTTCATAATTAATTTAAAATTTTTCCAAGAGACGTTACCTAGTATCGTCAGCCATTCTATGCCAAGCATGGCCTCATAATCATCAATTGGTAGGAGGAAGAAGTCGGCGACAATTTCTTGGTCTTGTAGTAATAGTTTCACCTGCGGGCATCTTTGGTTGCACTTTAGGATTCTGCCGTCAGCGACCTTTACGTCGAACTTGCTGCAACCTTTAATGTGGAGCACTATTCGAGTAGCAACCTTATTATTTAGGAAGTTATTAGTATTGCCCATGTCGATCAGAATAGTGACCGGTTGTTGTTTGAGAAGGCCTCAAACTTTTATCATTTGTGGGTTTGAGTAGCCGACTAGCGCATGTACCATAAAGTCAGTCGATTGTGACTCTTCTACTATATCTTCTTCTTCATGTTCAAGGCTCTCTTCTAGATGTTCAATGACCTCTGTTTTTATTGGTTCAATCACAAGAAGTCTCCCTTTTTTACAGCGATGCTCGTGGCTCCACGGCTCTTCGCAATGCCAACATAACCCCTTCGCAGATCGCTCTCAAAGCTATGCTCTTGTCAACTTTTTTGGTGCAGGGGCTCGACTGATAGTAGGGGGGGCTGAGGGATTTGGTATTGCTAGTCAGGGAGTGACCCTAATCCTCCAAGCTTCATGGTTCAATCGCTCCTCTTGAAGTCATGCGAAAGAGATGGCTATCATAAGCATGTACGATTGTCGCACGTTAACTTCTCCTCGAATCTCAAGCTTCAAGCCCTCAATAACGGTCCCCAATAGTTGTTTTTCAAGCCAATCATGAGTTTGATTGGATAATCTTTCAAACTTGGTTTGGTACTCGTAAATGGTGGAGGTTTATTAGATCTTTGCCAGTTGTCCATCAATGTTCTCATAATCGGTTGCTCTGAAGCAGATCAGCAGTCCTTCTTTGAATTATCGCCTTGAGAGGACTCCATGAATGTGCTCAAACTAGTCAAACCACTATATGGCATTCCCTTCAAGATGTATAGCCATAATTTCCATCATAGATGCATCCGCACTTTTGTGGTACCGAAAATATCACTCCATACGCAAGATCCAACCAATCGGATCTCCTTCTTCCCATCTAGGGAAGTCCACCCTCATGCGTGGATAGTAGAGATTGGTCACAGAGCCTCTCCTCTCCTAAAAGTCATCTCTTTGGTTAGAACTCTCTCCTTGATGTGATTTCTTCAGGCTCGGTGGTCAGCCCAAACTGAGTCTGGTAAAGAGAGTCTGAATCTTATCCTTCATTCGCATCTCAAATGCTTCGAATTTAGCATTGATTGCCTCCTTAGATGCCATAGTATATGCCTCTAAATCTATAATGTTAAGATCTCTCTTTTATTGTCAAATTAAAGGCATGTATCAGTTTAGAGAAGTGGTAGCTGAAAGGATTGGTGGATTGGTGTATGTAGGTTGCGGTTTATGCTTTTTTTGTTGCTATTTTGTAAGAGCGGAATTATCGTCGAAGAAATAGCGATTTCATGATGAAATTTCTAGCAAAAACTAAGCAATTTAGGGAGGGAATTTGATAGCAAAATCTTGATTTAGATAATAGCAATGATGATAAATTTGATCAAGAAGATTTTGGTAATATAACAGCAAGGAAATCGGTGCAAGTTGCGATAGTAGAATTCTCGTCGAAAAATTTTAGTGGTTTGCGACGAAAATTTACTATAATACAAGAATGTTTTAAAGATGAATTCCTCAATAAATCAATCTTAGATGGAAGTCAAGACGATCTATGAAACATATAAGAAATTTTATTAAAAAAGAATAGCAAATAGATCGGTTAAAGGCAACAATATGTAGCTGAAATTTTCTGCAATAATCCTTCGTTCGCAAAGATGATAATTTTTATGGCAATAAGAATTCACAGCACGGGATAGATAAAAAGACTTCTTCTTGATATTTTGAATAAAAAATTATAACAGCAAAAGGCATTGGTGATAGGAGAATACTAGATCTCTGATGCAATTAGAGGTGATGGCAGTAGATTGATTTGATCTATGGTAGAAGATGACGGTGGAGATGGTGATGTCAAGAGTAATTATAGAAATTACTTGGCTAGTGGTGGGCGACAGGGGTGGTAGCAAGATCGCTTCTCTGATACCATATGATAGAACCCCAAAGGAATTCTATATAGATTGATCTTTGAGGGGGATCAATCCTTGGAACGCTATACGGGTTCCACCCTCATAGAAGTCAGCCATATGGCTGCAATTATAGATAGATCTTGTTCCCAAAGAGATGGAGGCTACATGCTTATATAGAGCTCCAAACCTTAGCCTTAGGGGTTACTTCCTAAGTTCGTTACCTCTTTTGCCCTCAACCTTAATCGACCAGCCTAGTAAAAAGAGGGGGGGGGGGGAGGGGGTGACTAGAAAGCCTAAAGGCCCAAATATAAACCCTAGCTACTCTTCTTTATAGGATAGAGGTGACTAGGTGGGGTTTATTACAATCTTATAGGGTTTTTATTAGTTGCTTCTTGGTTGAGTAGGACCAAACCCTACTAGGGTCCTATCATGGTACCACCACCTAACAGTCATTTATGGCCAGCAATACTACCACCCGGTCTAGGTAGTACCATCGCCCAGACCTCCTACGAGGCCAAGACTCAGGTGATTGCATCGTCAGTTCTGGCGGTGCTATTGCCTAACGTGGCTTTGGGTCATTGAATGGGCATTTCTCTTGGCCCAAAATAGCCCCACTTTAGGCCTAATTGGCCCCTAATTGAGTTGGCATAGTTATACCCAAAACTAACTCAATTAGCCCTCTAAACTACTTCTATCTAAACAAATTATTACAAGAAAAAAATAATAAGTTGTCCGGCATATCATTGGTTCATTCAGTGCTTCATTCGAACCTTCGGTGCATCGTCCTCTCTTGTGGTGTATTACTCAATCGGTATGTTATCCTCTCGAACACTCGATCTCCTTGATACAATGTCCGATCCTTCTCGCTCGATCCCGAATTCATGGCATGAAGCCTTCTATCGACACATCGACCTTCCTCTAGTCCGACGTCCAATCTTCTAACATGTTCCATTCAGGCCCAACTTCTGATTCTACTACTTTAAACAATCTTCATAATTGAAGCCAATCTTGCTTTACTCAAAGCACAGATTAGATCATAAATTCTATCAATTGGTTTCATCATCAAAATTCATGATTCAACAATTGAGGGAGGTTGAGAGCACCATTAAGAAAGAGAAGCTAGTTCTTTATGTTTGTAAGATAAAAAAGAAAAGGAATGCAGAGAAGTCTCTTAAGAAGGGCAATGATAAGGGCAAATTGGGTAAAGTAAAGATTGCTAAGAAGGACCCGACAAAAAATAAAGGCCAATGCTTCCACTATGGCAAAGATGGGCACTCGAAGAGGAACTACAAAGAGCACATTCATGATCAATCTTAATCTATCATACTCTTATGATAATACATGGGTATTAGATACTGATAGTGGTTATTACATATGTAATTTGTTGCAGGTTCTAGCAAGGCTTAGGAGATTGGCAAGGTGGAGCTACTATTGCATTGGATGCATGTTACTTTATTCTTTCTATTATCAAAAATATTATTTCTATTTCATGTTTGATAGTTAGTAGATATAAGTTAGTTTTTGAGAATAATGGTTGTCCAACAATATTGGATGATAAGGTCATCATTAGAGGAATATTACATAATGGTTATTTATGCTAGATATTGCCTCACATATCATGAATATAAGTGTGTCTAACATGAAACAAGATGATGTAAACAATGCATACCTATGGCATTGTAAGCTAAGTCATATCTATGAGGGAATGATTTAAAAGTTATTAAAGGATGGATACCTAGATCCATTCGACTATGAGTCATATATAACTTGTGAGCCTTGCCTTCATGGAAAGTTGACCAACTCTTCGTCTAACGAAATTGGAGAGAGAGCCACCGAGTTGTTAGAACTCATACATAGTGATGTATATAGTCCCATAACGACTTAGTCCATAAAAGGTTATTCTTACTTCATTACACGTGTACTTGATGAAGTACAAGTTTGAAGCCTTCAATAAATTAAGGGAGTATATAAATGATGTAGAGAACTAGACTGGAAAGAGTATCAAAAATCTTTGATCGGATCGAGGAGGTGAGTACTTGAGTATAGAGTTCACCCAGTTTCTCAAGGACTATGGGATTCTTTCTCAATGGACACCTTCTTATACATCCCAGCTCAATGGTGTATCAGAAAAAAGGAATCACACATTATTAGATATGGTGCGGTCCATGATGAGTTTCGCTTGTATCATTCTAGGGATATGCCCTAGAAGGAACACATTCTTGGTCGAGATAGTGGGAGCATGTTAGAGATGAGCAAAGCAAGTTCGTGGGATACCCCAAAGAAACTTATAGAAATTATTTATATCATCTTGAGGATCAAAAGGTCTTTGTAGCTAAGAGAGTAGTGTGTTAGGAATGAGTCAGCATTAAGGGGGGGAGGGAGAGGGGGTGAAATTAGTGAAGCAGATAAAATTCCTTAGTTCGAAAAATATTCATTTGTTGAAAACCGATCGGAAAGATGTTAACTTAAAAACACTTTCGTAAGTGTGTAATGAGGAAGTAAAGTAGTGAATGGGTAAAATGATTTGTAGCAAAGGTAAATAGCAAAGTAAAAGGCAGCAAACCGATTTTATAGTGGTTCGGTCGTAGTGACCTATATCCACTCTACCGATTCCCCTTCCATCGAGGCCACCGGCATCTATTAACAATATTTCTTCAATGGGTGAAAATCAACTACCCTTACAACTTGATTCTCTTTTTGACAGGTTCAGGAGAGGACCTTTACACCCCCACTTACTCCTCATTAAACAAAATCCTAAACACTTAGGCTAGACTCAGAGAACTCTCAAAATTACAACAGTGTTTTTCCCAATTTGTCTACTCAGTTGTTGTTGTCTTCTAAGTAGGGAAGAGAGGGGTATTTATAGGCCTCAAGTGGATTCAAACTTGGAGCCTAAAAGAGTCTCATCCCTGATTTTCGGGGTACTACCGGTATCATCGCTAGTGCTTTCTAACACTAGGCAGTACCACCGTCTGACAAGGGCAGTACCACCGCTTGGCACCCTACCACTGGGCAGTACCACCGCCTAATCTAGCAGTACCACCACTTGATAGTCTCTCGGAGACTATGTCTGGGTGGTATCACCGCCTAACATAGTCTCAAAGATTGTGCCATGACGGTTCCACCTGTTTGGTCACTGTTTGGGCTTTTTTTACTTGGCCCAACATAACCCAAACTTGGGCCCAATTGTCCTTTAATTAGGTTGGCCCAATTCCGACCTAATTATGTGCTAACTATGAATTTTAAGGCATACACTAAATAAATTCGGTCCGGTTAGTCTAGGTTTCTTCTAGCGAGCTTCCAGCGATCTTCCAACGAACTTTCGACGATCTCTCGGCAATGTTCCAATGAACTCCCGGTAAGCTCCTGGACTTCACGACAATCTTCTTAGTGAGTTTCGATGAGCTTCTTTGGCAAGCTCCTAGACTTCTCGGTCAATTCCGGTAGAATTTTCGATGAACATTCGGACTTTTGATGAACTCTCGAACTCCCAACAAAATCTCATTCTTGACTCCAGGACTTTATTTTGCTTTATGCCTTGATCACTATCGTAGTTAATCCTGCACAAATAAAACCTACTTCGATCTAGACAATTATTATAAAGCTTGAATCATGTTGTTCGGCTTGTCTTTAGTTCATCGACGCTTCGTCTGATTATTCGGCGCATCGTCCTCTCTTACGGCCTATTGCCCAATTGACTAGTTGACCTCCACAACTCCAATTTCCTTGGCATAATATTTGCTCTTCTTGGCCTAATGCTCGAACCTATGGCTCGAAGCCTTCTATTGATACATCGATCGATCCTTCGGCTCGACGTCTAATCTTCTGACATGTTTCTCTCTGGCCCAATATGATTCTTCCTACTTTAATTGTCTCTCCCTGATCGAAGCATCCTGCGTCACTCAAAACACCGATCAAATCATAAACACTATCAATTGGTTTCATCATCAAAATTTAAGATTCAATAATCTGTTTCTTTTTTATGATGACAACCAATTGATTATGAAGTTACCCTTAACTCCCCCTATCAATATGGCATATGTGAGATAAACATTGAATTCAAAATGAATTCAAGTGAAGACAATTTTAATCATTAATCCAAGCAAAATGTCATCATAAAATCATGCATAATAAAAAAATATTCAAGTATATCATCCCAAGCATGATTATCATCATAACTTCTCCCCCTTTGTCATCAACAAAAAGGAGAAGTGTAACTATCAAGTGTTTGAGATATGCAAGTTTTACAACATATAAGCTAGCAAATTTTTTCATCACTTTACTATTGAATCTCATATTTTGATGACGAAATCAATTAGTAAATTGTTTGATATAATCTATATGATGAGAAAAGTGTGCAGGATTAACTACAATAGCGGTAATACATAAAGCAAATGTTGTGCCGGAGTCAAGATCGAGACTTCGTTAGGAGTTCGAGAGTTCGTCGAAAGTTCAAACATTCATTGGAAGTTCTATGGGAATTAACCAAGAAGTCCAAGAGCTTGCTAAAGAAGCTCATTGAAACTCGCCAAGAAGATCATCGTAAAGTCCAGGAGCTTACCGGGAGTCCGTCGAAACATTGTTGAGAGATCGTCGGAAGTTCATCGGAAAATCGCCGGAAGCTCACCGGAAGAACAATTGATATACCGAAATAAGAATGATTTGTTAAATGTCTTAATTATTATAGTTAGAATTTAAATTGAGTTAGGATTGAGAGACAATCCCACTAACTCAGTTAGGGTCAACTAAGCCCTTAACAAGACTGAATTAGGCCAGATTGAACAGCCTATTCAGCACCTAAAACCACGGTCGGTGGTGGCACCACCTAGGTGTTCTAGGCGGTAGTACCGCCAGTAGTTAATGCTGCCAGCGGTGGTACCACCTTTGTCAAGTGGTGGTACCGCTAAAGCTCGATCTCAAAGCTTTATCAAGCGGTCGTACCACCTAGACTGGGCGGTGGTACTGCCTAGTGTCTGAGTGTCAATTGGTAGTACCACCTAGTAATGGCAGTGGTGTCGTTAGTACCCCGAAATCTAGGGATATGACACTTTTTTGCTCCAATTCTAAAGTTATTGGGGCCTATAAATACCCTACCCTTTTCTACATGAAAGGGCACGAAAGTGTTAACATAATCTTAAATTCTTGGGGTGTTAAATTATTGTAAAAGTGAGAAGAGTCCTCCCCTCCCTCTCTTAGCTTTATAACTATCCAAGAAAGAGGAGTGAGGCTTATAAGAGTTATCTCCTAAACCTGGTAAAAGGAGAAAGAGCTATAAAAGGTGGTTGGTCTTTGCCTACTGAAGGAAGACCATTAGTGGATACCGGTGATCTCGACGGAGGAGGAATCCGAAGTGGATGTTGGTCACAACGACCGAACCACTCTAAATTCTAGTTTGCATTTCTATTATCATCATTTACTTACTTTGAAATTGCTTTACTTTCTTCTTACGTGGCTTTCACTACTCTACGAGCAAACATGCTTTTAAGTCATTTTCTGAGATTGATTTTAATAAACAAAAATTATTCAAAACCAACGATTTTTCTATTCACCCCCCCCCCTAGTGCCACACTTGATCCTAACAATTGGTATCAGAGCAAGGTCACTCTCATTTGGTTTGAAACCCAAGAGAGATGGCATTTGTCGACAACCAAGAGGGTCATTTAATCACACGTCCTCAAATATTCAATGGGATGTATTACACATATTGGAAGACTAGAATGAGGATTTTTCTAATTTTTATGGATTTTGAGCTATGAAATATTATCGAAAATGGTTTGTAAAAGTCTTCTCTTCCAATGAATGATTTGAGTTGGAGAAGAAGACTTTCGATTTAAATGCCGAGGCTATGAATGCCTTGTTCTGTACTTTAGATATAAACGAGTTCAATCGAGTGTCTATTTGTGAAATAACTTTTGATATTTGGCACACTCTCGAAATAACTCACGAAGGAACTAGTAGAGTAAAGGAGTCAAAGATAAATCTTTTAGTTCATACTTATGAATTGTTTCAGATGAAGCCAAACGAGATAATTGTCGACATGTACACTTGTTTTACGGATGTCATCAATAGTCCAAAAGCTCTTAGAAAATTTTTTCAAATCTTGAATTTGTTAATAAAATCATGAGAACCCTTCCAAAGAGTTGGGACCCTAAAGTAACGACCATTCAAGAGGTCAAAGATTTAAATAACTTCTCTCTCGAAGAACTAATCAGGTCGCTAATGACTTATGAGATGACTTGTAATGCTCATGAAGAGCTTGAGAAAAGCCTTCCTAAGAACAGGAAGGATATGGCACTAAGAACTCATAAAGACCACTTGAAAGAAAATTCAAGTGATGAGGACTATGATGATGACTTGGCACTCTTGACAAGAAAGTTCAAAATATTTATAAAAAATAATAAATATAAAAATGATACTAAAAATAAGATCGAACCGAAGAAAGAATAAGTAATATGCTACGAATGTAAGAAGCCAGGGTATTTCAAGAGTGAATATCCCCAAGCAAAGAAGAAGCAACCAAGGAAGAAGAATGCTCTTAAAGCAACATGGGACAACTCAAGTTCATCTGAAGAAGAGGAGCCAACCAACCCCAAGCAAGTTGCTTACTATGCACTAATGACTATCGAAGATGAGGTAAGTAGTTCATTAGATGCAAATTTATCTTTCAATGAGCTTTTAAGTGCTTTTCATGAATTGTTTGATGAATGTAGAACCTTGAGTAAAAAGTATCTCTTTAAAAAAGGAGCATGCTTCTCTTGTTAGCGATTTTAACGGACTAAAAATTGAGCATGATGATATTTTAGCTCCTTGCACAAAATGTAATGAATTAGAAATGCTTAAAAAGGAAAACTTGCTACTTAAAGAAACCTTAGAAAAGTTTGAGATTGGTAGCAAGTCATTAAATATGATCCTTACCAATAAGGGTTACATTTATAGAAGAGGCAGAATCAGATTTATGAGTAGCTCTCACTAAAATCCAACTACCTTTATTAAAGGCCCTACCTTGCATGTATCACCCCACATCAAATGTAACTTTTGTTGCAAACTTAAACATGTTACCTATAAATGTCCACTTAAAAGATATTGTCCATAATTTGATTTGGATTCCTAAAGGAACCATAAAGAACTCTATGTAAAATGATAAGTTAAGTAGATTGATTTTTTAGGTACCCAAGGTCAAAAAGCTACCTAAAAATTACCCTCTTTTGTAGAAATATTTACCATCACAAGTTAGGAGCAAGAGATGGTACATTGATAGTGGATGTTTAAGGTATATGACCGGAGATCCATCTCAATTCTCTAAACTCACTAGCCTAGACGAAGGGTATGTCACCTTCAGAAACAACAACAATGTTAAAATCATTAGCAAAGGAACCATACGTAACAAATCTAACTTTTTGATTGAAGATATGTTGTTGGTTGATGGCTTAAAGCATAATCTTTTGAGCATTAGTCAATTGTGTGATAAAGGATACATCATTAGATTTGAATCCAATGCTTGCATTATTAAAAAACCATACAAAAACACGTCTATGATTGCCCAAAAATAAAATAATGTACACACTATCAACATTGATGATCTTTGTAATGAAATATGTTTTTCGATTTTGAATGACGATACTTGGCTTTGGCATAGAAGATTAGGTCATGCTAGCATGAAACTAATCTCTCAAATCTTATCTAAAGAACTTATAAAAGGAATTCATAATATTAAGTTTGTTAAAGATAATGTGTGTGATGCATTTAAACTAGGAAAACAAAAAAAGATAGTTTCAAACTAAAGAATCAAATAAGCATCTCTAGACCATTGTAATTGATCCATATGGATTTGTTTAGACCAATTAATACATCAAGCCTAGGAGGTAGCAAATACGTTTTTGTAATTGTGGATGATTCTAGTATATACACTTGGACATACTTCTTGGCACACAAAAGTGATTACTTTAGGTATTTTTTAAAGTTTTGTAAACTTGTTCAAAATGAAAAAGGCTTCATGATTTCATCAATTCTGAGTGATCATGGTAGAGAATTTTAAAATTGTGATTTTTAAAATTTTTATAAATCTAATGGATACAACCATAATTTTTCTACTTCGAGAAATCCTCAACAAAATAGAGAAGTAGAAAGAAAAAATAGAAACTTACAAGAAATGGCAAGAACCATGTTGAACGAACATAGCCTACCCAAATATTTTTGGGTCGAAGTTGTTAATACGGCATGCTATGTCATGAATAGAGTTTTAGTAAGACCATTACTTTCCAAAACTCCTTATGAATCATGGAATAACAAAAAACCTAATGTTTCATATTTTAAAGTTTTCGATTATAAATGTTTTATTTTAAATAAAAAAGATGTCTTAGGAAAGTTTGATGCAAAATCTGATGAAGAAATTTTTCTTGGCTATTCTTCTATTTCTAAAGCATTTCATATCTTTAAAAAAAAGAACTTTGGTTATAGAAAAGTTTATACATGTTGTCTTTAATGAAGTTTTCAAATTTAAGAAAAATAAGTTTAATGATGATCTTGATTTTGATGCTTTGAATTTAAATGAACCCTCTACTCCAATTGGCAACTAGGATGCATCTTTTTTCGAAACATCATTACCTAAGGAATAGAAGTATGTAGATTCTCATCCTAAGGAGCTAATAATAGGAGACACATAAAAATGGGTTCAAACTCAGTTCTTTTCTTACAAATTTTTATGCCAACGCCACTTTTCTTTCTCAAATTGAACCTACATACATTGACGAGGCCTTGAAAGATGATTCATGGGTTATTGCAATGCAAGAAGAGTTGAACCAATTTGAAAGAAATGAGGTGTGGAAGCTTGTTTTGAGGCCAAATGACCATTTAGTTATGGGTACTAAATGAGTCTTTAAAAAAAAGTAAGATGAATTTGGTATCGTGGTTAGAAACAAGGCTAGATTAGTGGCTAAGGTTTTCAACCAAGAAGAAAGTATCGATTATGAAGAAACCTTCGCACCCGTGGCACGATTAAAAACCATAAGGATGTTCTTTGCTTATACTAGTAGTAATAATTTTAAGTTATTTCAAATGGATGTTAAATATACTTTTCTCAATGGCTTGATTTTCGAAAAAGTTTATGTTGAACAACCTCCCGGATTTAAGAATGATAATTTTTTGAATCATGTGTTAAATAGACTAAAGCTCTCTATGGATTAAAACAAGCCCCAAGGGCTTGGTATAAGAGACTTAGTTCCTTTCTTATCCAAAATAATTTTTCTAAATGCAAGATTGATACTATATTGTTTATTAAAAATTTTGAGAATAATTTTCTTATTGTCCAAATTTATGTTGATGATATTATTTTTGGTTCTACGAATGAATCTTTATGCGAATCATTTGCCAAGAGTATAAGCCAATAGTTTGAAATGAGCTTAATGGGTAAACTAATCTTCTTTTTAGGCTTACATATCAAACAACTTAGTAATGATATTTTTCATAGTCAAACAAAATATACATTAGACTTACTAAAATGATTTAATATAGATAATTCAATGACTATCAATACTCCTATGAGTACGTCCACTAAGTTAGACATTGACGAAAGTGGAGAAAGCTTTGATCAACAAGCTTATAGGGGTATGATAAGTAGTTTACTATACCTCACAGCAATTAGATTGGACATCATATTTAGCATAGGACTTTGTGCTAGGTTTCAATCTAACCCCTAGCAATCTCATCTTAAAGTAGTTAAAAGAATTCTTATATATCTTAAAGGAACCATTAATCTAGGATTATGGTATCCTAAATCCGAAAACTTTGAACTAATTTCTTATGCTGATGTGGATTTTGTTAGATGTAGAATAGATAGAAAAAGTACATCCGGAATATGTCAATTCTTAGGTCATGCACTTGTCTCTTGGTCTTCTAAAAAACAAAACTTGGTTGCTCTATCTACAACCAAAGTCGAATACATAGCTACGAGTGCTTGTTGTACATAAGTTGTATGGATGAAAAACACTTTAGAGGATTATAAGATTCACCTTAAGAACATTCCCATAAAATGTGATAACACAAGTGCAATATGTTTAACAAAAAATCTCATTCAACACTCTAGAACTAAACATATTGACATTAGGCATCATTTCATAAGAGATCATGTTAATAATCATGATGTAATCTTAGAATTCATTGATAGGAAATATCAATTGGCCGATATCTTTACAAAACTTTTAAATAAAGAATAATTTGATTTCATTATAAGGGAGTTAGGGATGTTAAGTTGTCCGAATGCATGAGTTTGTTGTATTTCTTTTTCGGACTATCTTTCTCTTAATGTATTTCATGAATGGAGCTTTAATAAATTTATTTCATTTTTATCTTCCTTGATATTAAGTTTACTTCATATCCTTGCTCCATCACTTAATAATTTTTTATACATTTAGTCCCTTCACTCATTGAATTCACTAGCAAATGTATCTCTCACGTATTTCACTATTATGAATTTTTAATGGATTTGATTTATGAAGTCTTATTCAAGGATTTTTAATCCTTCATTTGATGTTTCTTCCTTACTTTTCTCATGAAAGATAAATTTTATGAATTCCAATGCATATCTTAATTCATAAAAAATAAATTTTATGAATTCCAATGGATATCTTGATCATTGAAAAATGAATTTTAGTGTATGATAATTACTTGCAAGAATGGCGATTTGATTTTATATTGATATATTGATCCTTTTCTTGAATTCATTCTCTTTGTTAAAATTGAAATATGATTTAACGAAAACATATTTATTGTTTTTGACTTGATTCAAATCATTTCACAAATTTGGTTCTTAATGGATTCCCTCCTTATCTTCCTTCCTCTTCTTCATGTAAAGTTTTGATGACAAAGGGGGAGAAGTTGATAGAATCTATCTCTTTAATGTTAATAACTTTTGATGTTGTTGTGATCGCTTTAATGTTGATAACATTTGATGTTAAGAACTTTTGAATGTTATCATGCAACGATGCAATATCGATTGGATAAAATAGTGTGAAACTTGCTTGAATTTTTACCACACTTGCATTGTTGAATTGTTCTCTTTTTGTTGATGACAAAGGGGGAGAAATAATACCAAAATATGGCAAATTGATGAAAAATGGGCATTGTAAATACATGTAATGTATCTTATCGTAAATGCTTGTATCTTATCATAAATGCTTGTATGTTTTGCGAATGCTTGAAATATGATTAGTATCATCAAATACAAATACTTGAAAAATATCAAATGTTTGCTTGAAATGTACCGTAATATGGTATGATTACTTATAAATGTTTTATTCCTAGTATCATACTTAATTTCATATCAAAATGATAAATGTCTATCATTATGATGAAAGATCGAATTTACTATGCTTTATTTCACATTGGAATCATGCCTCGGATTGATCTTCATTGTTTGAAATTTGAATCTTGGAAAGTTTCATATTTGAAATTTCTATCATTTGTAAAATGATGATTGTTTATCATCTTTCTATATTGAACTTAAAAATAGATATCAAGCTATGACATCATTTTTAAAAATATGTGGCATCATAGTTTGATTTGGTAAATCATGATAAGTATCATAATATGAATGTTGATAAGTTTAAATTAATATAACTTATCGGTTTGATGCTTGAATTCAAAAGCCTTGAATTCAAGAATGTCTTTTCTCAAGTATGGCATATAGATAGGGAGAGTTAAGGTTAACTTCATCATCAATTGATTGTCATCATCAAAAAGGGGGAGATCGTTGAATCTCGGATTTTGATAATGAAATCAATTGGTAAATTGTTTGATCTAATCTATATGTTGAGAAAAGTGTGCAAGATTAACTACGATAGCAGTAAGACATAAAGCAAATGTTGTGTCAGAGTCAAGATCGAGATTTCGTTGGGAGTTCGAGAGTTCGTTGGAAGTTTGGACATTCATCGAAAGTCTTGTCGAAATTAACCGAGAAGTCCGGGACCTTGCCAAAGAAGCTTATCAGAACTCGCCAAGAAGATCATCGTAAAGTCCAGGAGCTTGTCAGGAGTCCACTAGAACATTACCAAGAGATCATCGAAAGTTCACCAAAAGATCACTGGAAGCTCGCTAGAAGAACAATTGACGTACCAGAACAAGAATGATTTGTTAAATGTCTTAATTATTATAGTTAGAACTTAAATTGAGTTATGATTGGGAGGTAATCCCATAACTCAGTTGGGGTCAACTGGGCCCTTAACAGAGCTGAATTAGATCGGATTGAACAGCTCATTCAGCACTTGAAACTATGGCCAGTAGTGACACTACTTGGGACTCGGTCTCCTAGGTGTTCTGGGCAGTGGTATTGCCTAAACTAGGCAGTGGTACCACCCTTGTCAAGTGGTAGTACCGCTAGAGCTCAGTCTCCGAGCTCTGTCATGTGGTCATACCGCCCAGACTAGGTAGTGGTACCACCCAATGTTAGAGTGTCAAGCGGTAGTACCACCCAGTAATGGCGGTGGTATCGCTAGTACCCCAAAATCTAGGGATGTGATACTTTTTGACTTCAATTATGAAGCCATTAGGGCCTATAAATATTTTCACCCTTTTCTACATGAAAGGGCACGAAAGTGTTAACATAATCTTGAATTCTTAGGGTGTTAAAATATTGTAAAAGTGAGAAGAGTCCTCTCCTCTCTCTCTTAGCTTTGTAACTATCCAAGAAAGAGGAGTGAGGCTTATAAGGGTTATCTCCTAAACCCAATAAAAGGAGAAAGAGTGGTAAAAGATTATTGGTCTTTACCTATTGAAGGAAGACCATTAGTGGACATCGATGACCTCGACAGAGGAGAAATCTGAAGTGGATATAGGTCACAACGACCGAACCACTCTAAATTCTGATTTACATTTCTATTATTATCATTTACTTACTTTGAAATTGCTTTACTTTCTCCTTGCGTGACTTTCACTACTCTACGAGCAAACATGCCTTTAAGTCATTTTTTTAGATTGATTTCAACGAACGAAATTATTCAAAACCAACAATTTTTCTACTATACTAATTCAAACCCTCGCCCCCCACCCCCTCACCCCCCCTCTTAGTGCCGCTCTTGATTCTAACCTTTACAACATGCATAATCACCAAATCATCATTTAATTTTAAAGATGTGCATGATTGCAAATTTTACAAGTTTACATTTTGCAAGCTAACAATTTTTTGTGATGTTCAAGATAGCAAGTTCTTGCATCTACTTGAAACATGCCGCTCTTGATCCTAACATTTACAACATGCATAATCACTAAATCATCATTTAATTTTTAAGTTGTGCATGATTGTAAATTTTATAAGTTTGTATTTTGCAAGCTAATAATTTTTGGTGATGTTCAAGATAGCAAGTTCTTCCATCTACTTGAAACGTGCAAGCTAGCATTTTTGCATTTTTAGTAATTCTTTCTCCATGCAATTTGCAAGTTGATAAATTTAGTAAGTTTTACAGAATTTTGGAACAAACAAGCTAGCAAATTTTACACATATGAAAGTTAGCAAAATTTTTGCATCTTTTGAGATGAGTAAGCTTTTTGCTTCTCTTTATGATATGCAAACTAGCAACTATTTCCTTCTTCTTGAAGTATGCAAGCTAGCTAGCAAGCTAGCAAGATTTGCTCCTCCTATGTCATTGTCAAATAGAAGGGAAGAATACAATGTTGTAATTCTTTTCCCTTTTAGCAAATAACAAAAAGAAACATGGGAGTTTAAAAACAAGGTTTTGATTCATAGAAAAATCTCATGTGTCGAGAAATCAAGATCATGATTTGGATAAAGGAAGTAATTCTTAACCCATAAAGTATTCTTGTAAAAAATGCCAAGTCATCATCATTATCACGTTGAGCATGATACTAAATCAATAAATTTTTAAATCAATATTACTTGGGTATGCATGATATTAAAATATGATTTCAAGTCTTCAATATATAACATGCATAATTTCAAACCATTACATTTCATCCTTGCTTTATGCATGATTCCAATCAATCATCACTATGGGCATATCATACATGATACTAAAGCATTCATGATATCAAATATTAAATCAATATTTTTTAAGCATTTATCACTTCATACATTAAATCAATAATTTGATCATGATACCAAACATTCATTATTTATTTTTTCTCCCTTTTTCATTTACAAAAGAAAAGAATCATTCAACAATGCAAGTGTTCGAAAGCATGTCAAGTAAGTTTTACAATAATTTATCCAAGCTAGCAGAAAAGAGAAGTTAAGCAAAAATTTTGCATGAAAAATTAGAAGCTAGCATTTTTGCTTAAGAGCTTTTCAGTTCTTCTTAACAAGTTTTTTCTTCCTTTGTCATAAAAAGATAAGAAAAAGAGGAAGAAGAGTAAGGGAGAAATTCATTCTCCAAAACATATCAAGAAACAAATTCATGAAAAGATTTAAACCAAGTCAAATCCAAAATAAAAGAGTTTCATTGAATCAAGCTTCTATTTTAGCAAAGAGAAAGGATTCATTAAAAGGATTAAGATGTCCATATAAAATCAAATCCCTATTCTTGCAAAGGATCATCACATACTAAAAGACCATGAATAAAAATTCTTCTTTCATGAGAAGAGTGAGGAAAAGTTCATAGGAAATTATCATTAAATGAAGGATCAAAAATCCATGAATAAAACTTCATAAATCAAATCCCTTTTCTTGTAAATAGAAGAAAGAAAGATTCAAAAGAATTAATTAAGTCATTAATCCAAAAATCCATGAATCTAGGCTCTTCTTTTGCAAATAGAAAGATGATCTCGATTTAAAAAGAAAATCCAAGTTATGAAGAACTGAGAAATCCGAAAAAGGAATTCATACATTTAGAAGATTTAGTATTCCTAATTCTCTTCTTATTAAATCAAACTATTTCTTATTCAATTTCAAATCATCAAATCATCAAATCATCAAGACCACATTTCAAGAGATTCATTAAAAGTAACATAAATAGATTCATTAATCTCTTTATGAAAAATCGATAAAATAGAGAAAAAAAAATTTTCAAGGAGAAAGCTTTCCTCTTTTTAGTGTTTCAATTCATATAATTGATTTTTTATAAGTATGCCCAAATTTTTATATCAAAAACATGCATCAATATTTAAAACCAAAAAAGAACTTTCATTGCATCAAAGATCGATAATCCATAAATCACAAGAATTATCATGCATAATTTTAAAATATAAACTCATTAAACATTATATCAAACCCCTTAACATTTTCATTAAAACATCAAGCATGGTTTCATTGAATATGAGGCATCTTCAATTAAAATCAAAAATAAATATGAAAATCATCAAGATACACATAATTGTTTCTTATAACATACAAAGAATTAATCTTATTTGATGTACAAGCATTATTACAAAACATGCAATTGTCATGATAATATATATATATATATATATATATATGTATATATATATATATATATAACTAATCATGAAAAGCACTAAGTAATTTCATGGTAAGGAAAAAGAGATTCGATTGAGTCACTTACCTTATTGGTAAAAGTCATCAAAGTGTAGTTCGCCACCTTGCCCCTGTTGGTTTACTCCTCATCGGAGGTACTCATTTTGTCCCAAAGTGTTTCATTCTTCTTGCATTTATAGCAAGTAGTTACATTTTTTTTAAGTTTATTTTTGTTCTTTGATTCTTGTTTTAAGAATTTTTTAAGTTTTATTGTGAGAAGTTCAAGTTCATCATCACTTGAGCTTTCGCTCGAGTGCTCTTCTTTTGTTTTGAGTGTCAAATCCTTTCTATTCTTTAAAAGGTTGTTTTCATGTTCATTATGTGCATTATGTGCATCATGTGCCTTGTACATCATTTCATAGGTCATTAATGACCCAATAAGTTCTTCGAGAGGGAAAGTATTCAAATTCCTAGCCTCTTGAATGGTCATTACTTTAGGATTTCAATTTTTAGAAAGAGATCATAAAACTTTATTAGCAAGTTCATGATTCAAAAAATATTTACTAAGAGCTTTTAAGCCATTGACAACATCCGTAAAATGGGTGTACATGTCAATAATGGTTTCACATGGCTTCATTCAAAATAGTTTAAAATTATGGATCAAAAGATTTATCTTAGAATTTTTTACTCTACTAGTGCCTTCGTGTGTGATTTTAAGAGTGTGCCAAATATCATAAGCCATTTCGCAAGTAGAAACCCGATTGAATTCATTTTTGTCTAAGGCGCAAAATAGAGTATTCATAGCTCTAGCATTTAAAAAAAAAAATTTCTTCTTCAAATTATTTTATTCGTTCATTGGAGTAAAGGGATTTTGAAAACTACTTTCGATAATATTCCATAAATTCAAATATATTGAAAGTAAGAAAACTCTCATTCGAGTTTTCCAATAAGTATAGTCTATCTGTTAGGAAGCTAGAGTCCTAATTGAGAGGGACATTCATGTAAAATGGTTAGGACTCTAGCTAAGAGAGTCCTAATTGAGAGGGACATTCTATTAGGACTCTAGCTAGGAGAGTCCTAATTGAGAGGGGCATTCATGTAGGAGGTTTTTTCTTAGAGAAGAATTAGGAGTTGTAAGGGAATAGGAGTCTTGAGTAGGAGTCCTATTATGAGTTAGTTAGAAGTAAGAGTCTTAAGTAGGAGTCCTATTAGGAGTTAGGGTTTAGAAGCCCTATAAATAGCCATATATTTCTTCTCTTTTCATAAGCAATAGATGAATCTTTTCTGCAGCCTTTGAGCAACAACTTGGAGGGAGGAACCCCTATAGAGTTCCAAGGAGACCGATCCCCTAAAGAGATCAACCCCAAGTTTAGAATCTACAAGGGTTTTAACACCTGGTATCAGAGCAACGTTCTTGACGTCTCGCTGCCCTTCCACAGCCATCCATCAACCCTCCACAACCATCCAAAGCAATTCCCACAATTGCTTAAAAGATCGTCACCGAATTCCACCATCATCTCCACCACCGTGGATCATCCTTTGATCTCCCCGTGAATTGCAACAGGTTCTAGTTTCCTACCTTACTGCTGCTGCAATTTAGTTATCCTTATTCGAAAAAAAAAAAAAAAAAATCGTTCTTATATTGCTGCATAAACTTTTCGTCACAAAGTTTTCATCTCTACGACGAAAGATACATTGCAGAATTTCAGCCGCATAGCACCATCTGTTTGATCTTGCTACTGTGCTTTTTCTATTCAAATTTCTATGAAATTTTTATGACATCTTTGACTCTTCCTAACAGTAGATTTCCCTTTAGTTTCATCGAAAAATTCTCAATATAAACTACTAATCTTTTATGTCCAATCTGCTGCACTTGAAAATCTATGCTGCAGAAAATTTCAGCTGCATATCATTGCCTTAACCCATCTATTTGCAATCTTTTTTGAATAAAATTTCTTATACACTTCATAGATCATCTTGGCTTCCATCTAAGATTGATCTATTAAGAAATTCATCTCTAAAAACGATTTTATGTTGCTGCAAATTTTCATCGTAACCCGCTGAAATTTTTCGACGATAATTCTGCAATTGCAACTTGCACCAATTTCCTTGCTGTTATACTACCGAAATTTTCTTGATTAAATTAGATATCCTTGCTGTCATATAAACTGTGATTTTGCTATCAATTCCCTCCTCAATTCTCTCAAGTTTTTGGTGGAAATTACGTCGAGAAACCGTTGTTTCTTCGACGACAATTCTACTCTTACAAGACAGCACATACTTGCTGCAACTTCCACGGATTTCTGTCAAACCTTTGCTACCATCTACCACAGATCCAAAACTTTCATCCACAGCCCTAAAACTCTACCAAACCACACCCTCAAACTGCACCCAAAACAGCCACAAAATAAGCCTAAACCGCAGCCTACATCCACCAATCCACCAACACTTTCGACCATCACTTCTCTCAACCTATACATGCCTTTAACCCAATAGCAAAAGAGAGATCTTAACATCATTGATTTGGGGTCATATACTATGGCATCTAAGGAGGCAATCAATGCTAAATTCGAAGCCTTGGAGGCACGAATGGAGGATAAGATTCGGACGCTCTTTGCTGAACTCAGATTGGGCCGACCACTAAGCCCGAAGAAATCATATCAAGGAGAGAGCTTTGCCCAATCACACCAAGCCCGAAGAGATGACTTCCAAGGGAGGGTAGGCTCTATGACCAACCCCAACTATCCATGCATGAGAGTGGACTTCCCTAGATGGGAAGAAGGAGACCCGATTGGTTGGATCTCGTGCGCGGAGCGATATTTTCGGTACCACAAAACCGCGGATGTATCTATGGTGAAAATTGCAGCTATACATCTTAAAAGGGATGCTATACAGTGGTTTGACTGGTTTGAACATACTTATGGAGTCCTTTCATGGCGACAATTCAAAGAAGGACTGCTGATTCGCTTCAGACCAACCGATTACGAGAATATTGACGAACAACTAGCAAAGATCCAACAAACCTCCACCATTCAGGAGTACCAAACTAGGTTTGAAAGGTTATCTAATCAAACTCATGATTGGTCTCAAAAACAGCTATTGTGGACCTTCATTGAGGGCTTGAAGCCGGAGATCCGAGGAGAAGTTAAAGCGCGACAACCGTATACGCTTATGGCAGCCATCTCTTTCGCACGACATCAAGAGGAGCAATTGAACCATGAAGCTCGGAGGACTAGGGTCTCTCCTCAACTAGTAATATCGAAGCCCTTAGCCCCCCCTACTGTCGACCAAGTCCCTACACTAAAGAGGTTAACAAGAGAAGAGCTTCGGGAGCGATATGCGAAGGGGTTATGTTGGCATTGTGACGAGCCGTGGAGCCGTGAGCATCGCTGTAGTAAAGGGGGACTTCTTATGATTGAACCAATAGAAGAAGAGGTCATTGAACATCCAAAAGAGAGCCTTGAACATGAAGAAGAAGATGCAGAAGAAGAGCCACAACCGACCGAAGTTACGGTACATACACTAGCTAGCTACTCAAACCCGCAAACGATGAAAATTGGAGGCCTTCTCAAACAACAACCAATCACTGTTCTCATCGACACGGGCAGTACTACTAACTTCCTAAATAGTAAGCTTGTTGTTCGAATATCATTACCTATCGAGAATCGCTGCAGGTTTGATGTTAAGGTCACCGACGGACGGATTTTGAATTGTGATCATAGGCGCTTGCAGGAGAAACTATTGCTGCAGGACCAAGAGATAATTGCATATTTCTTCCTTCTCCCTCTTAACAATTATGAGGCCATGCTCAGAATTAAATGGTTGACGACATTAGGTGATATTTTTTGGAATTTTATGAAACTAATTATGAAATTTTACAGTAAGGAGAAACAGGTGACATTGCACGGGAAACGTGAGGGCGACATAACAACGATTTGCACACAACAAATGGAGAATGTTTTGCATAAAGCATACAGCGGCTTTTTGATACAACTTGAGCAGCAAACTAAGGGAAAGCCAATACAATTTGAAGATCCAAACCTACTTCCTTTGCTTGCTAAATTTTCAGATATATTTGACGAACCATACAACCTACTTCTTACCCGTCGGTATGATCATTATATAATGATTTTTTTAGGAAAACCTCCAGCAAATACTCGGCCATATCAATATCTACATCTCCAGAAGAATGAAATAGAAAGGATTGTAAAAGAAATGCTCGAAACAGGAGTTATTCAGCCAAGGTGCAACCTCTATTCTTCACCGGTGCTACTTGTAAGCAAGAAGGACGGAACATGGCGAATATGCGTTGATTACCGAGCTCTCAATGGCATAACCATCAAGGACAAATACCTTTTTCCAATAGCAGATGAATTGTTAGATGAAAGGGAGCACAAATCTTTACAAAGCTGGACCTTTGATCCGGGTATCATCAAATATGAGTGTGCGAAGAAGACATACCGAAAACCACCTTTTGAACACACAACAACCACTACGAATTTTTACTTTCTTCAACAGAAGGTGGAATATCTTGGGCATATCATATCAAAGGAAGGTGTCATAGTGGACTCCTTCAAAATTGAAGCAAGGCAAAACTGGCCTACCCTGAGAAATATAAAATTGCTACATGGCTTTCTGGGTTTAACAGGCTACTACCGCAAGTTCGTGAAAAACTATGGAAAGATCAGTGCACCACTTACTTCCTTACTAGAAAAAGATGTCTTCCAATGGTTGGACAGAGCCTCCGCTGCCTTCGACAAACTTAAGGCAGCCATGACGACGACGCCGATGCTAACACTACCAGATTTCAACCGACCCTTCATTATTGAGGCCGACACATCTGGAGTCAGAATTGGAGCCATTCTCATGCAAGATGGTCGACCACTCGCATACACTAGCAAGGCATTATCTCCCTCCTATCAAAATAAGTCAACATATGATAAGGAGATGCTCGCCATTGTGCGCGCAGCAACGAGGTGGAGATTGTACTTGATCAGGCGATACTTTCAAATCAAGATCGACCATAAAAGCCTAAAATATCTCTTGGAGCAGAAGATATCTTCCCCCGAGCAGCAAAAATGGGTAACAAAACTTCTTGGATTTGATTATGAAATAACTTACAAAATGTGGAAAGAGAATGTTGTTGTAGATGCGCTTTCGCAGCTACTTGAGCAAGCTGAATTTTTGGTCGTTTTACTTCCAACCAGCGACTTCCTTGAGGATATTAAGATGGAATGGCAGGAAGATTCGGAGACTAGTAAGAAAAAAAAAAAATTTGAAGGAAGCACCAAGCTCCGTGACTCATTACAATCGGGACTCAAAAGAATTATGCTATAAGGGACGCATTGTGCTTGTGACAAATTCTACTTGCATCTTCAAGAGCAGATTTTGGACAAAGTTATTCCATATGCAGGGTACTAAATTGAAAATGAGTACGACATATCACCCACAAACCAACAGCCAGACAAAAGTTTTAAATAGGTGCTTGGAGACAGCCCAAAGCCATCCACCAAATATGACTACCCAAAGAGAACTCCAGACCCAGCCAAGTGCCATTATTGATCGACGGATCGTGACTCGACAACGACGACCCACTAATGAAGTGCTAATACAGTGGGCGAACCTACCAATAGAAGATGTCACTTGGGAGAACTATGACAACATGAAGATCAAATTTCCAGAATTCATGAATCATCAGCCTCGAGGACAAGGCTGATTTGAAGAGGGCGGGTTTGTTAGGACTCTAGCTTGGAGAGTCCTAATTGAGAGGGACATTCATGTAAAACGGTTAGGACTCTAGCTAAGAGAGTCCTAATTGAGAGGGACATTCTATTAGGACTCTAGCTAGGAGAGTCCTAATTGAGATGGGCATTCATGTAGGAGGTTTTTTCTTAGAGAAGAATTAGGAGTTGTAAGGGAATAGGAGTCTTGAGTAGGAGTCCTATTATGAGTTAGTTAGAAGTAAGAGTCTTAAGTAGGAGTCCTATTAGGAGTTAGGGTTTAGAAGCCCTATAAATAGCCATATATTCCTTCTCTTTTCATAAGCAATAGATGAATCTTTTCTGCAGCCTTTGAGCAGCAACTTGGAGGGAGGAACCCCTATAGAGTTCCAAGGAGGCCGATCCCCTAAAGAGATCAACCCCAAGTTTAGAATCTACAAGGGTTCTAACACTATCCCATTGAACATGGGAGGACGAACGATAGAAAAGCTCTCTTCAAAGCTGAAAAGAGTCATTTCGCTTAGGTGTTAAACCAAATGAGAAAGACATGGCTCTAATACCAACTGTTAGGATTGAGTTGGCACTAAGAGAGGGGGGGGGGGTGAATTAGTGCAGCGAATAAAAATCATTGGTTTGAAAAATATTCGTTCATTGAAAATTGATCGAAAAGATGTTATCTTAAAAACACTTTCGTAAGCGTGTAATGAGAAAGTAGAGCGGTGGGCAGGTAAAATGATTTGCAGCAAAGGTAAATAGCAAAGTAAAAGGCAGCAAACCGATTTTATAGTTGTTCGATCGTCGTGACCTACATCCACTCCGTCGATTCCCCTTCCGTCAAGGCCACCGGCATCCACTAATGATCTTCTTTCAATAGGTGAAGATCAACTACCCTTACAACTCAATTCTCCTTTTCATAAGTTCAGGAGAGAACCTTTACACCCCCCACTTACTCCTCCTTAAATAGAATCCTAAACGCTTAGGCTAGACGAGGAGAACTCTTATAATTATAACAGCATTTTTCCCAATTTGTGTACTCAATTGTTGTTATCTTTTGAGTAGGGATGAGAGGGGTATTTATAGGCCTCAAGTGGATTCAAACTTGGAGCCTAAAAGAGTCTCATACCTGATTTTTGGGGTACTAGCGGTACCACCGCCAATGCTTTCTAACACTAGGCGGTACCACCATTTGATAGGGGCGGTACTATCGCTTGGCACCTTGCCATTGGGCGGTACCACCACCCAGTCTGGTGGTACCACCGCTTGACAATCTCTCGAAGACTGTGTCTAGGTGGTACCACCACCCAGACCAACGGCACCACCGCTTGACATAGTCTCGGAGATTGTGCCATGACGGTTCCACTTGTTTGATCACTGTTTGGACCTTTTCACTTGGCCCAACACAGCCCAAACTTGGGCCCAACTGTCCCCTAATTGGGTTGGCCAAATTTTGACCTAATTATATACTAACAATAAATTTTAAGGCGTACACTAAGTAAATCTAGTTCGGGTAGTCTAGGTTTCTTCCGACAAGCTTCTAGTGATCTTCTAGCGAACTTTCGATGATCTCTCGATAATGTTCCAGCGGACTCTTGACAAGCTCCTAGACTTCACAACGATCTTTCTTAGTGAGTTCCGATGAGCTTCTTCGACAAGCTCCTGGACTTCTCGGTCAATTTCGGCAGAACTTCCGACGAACGTCCGAACTTCTGACGAACTCTCGAACTCCCAATGAAATCTTGTTCTTGACTCTGGGACTTCATTTTACTTTATGCCTTGATCACTATCGTAGTTAATCCTATAAAAATAAAACCTACTTTGATCTAGATAATTATTATTAAACTTAAATCATGTTGTCCGGCATGTCATTAGTTCTTCAATGCTTTGTTTGATTCTTCGATGCATCGTCCTCTCTTGCAGCCTATTGCCCAATCGGTTAGTTGACCTCCGCAACTCTGATTTCCTTGACATAATTTTCGCTCTTCTTGGCCCGATGCCTGAACCCATAGCCCAAAGCCTTCTGTCGATACGTCGACCGATCCTTCGACTCAACGTCCAATCTTTTAATATGTTTCTCTCTAACCTAACATGATTCTTCCTGCTTTAATTGTCTTTCCTTGATTGGAGCATCCTATGTCACTCAAAACGTATATCAAATCATAAACACTATTAATTGGTTTCATCATCAAAATCTAAGATTCAACATAGTGTTCCTTGAGAAGAAACACATTCTTGGTAGAGATAGTAGGAGTATAATAGAGTTGAGCAAGGTTGGAGAACCTAGCTCAAGCAACATTCCATAACCCGAGTCTGTTCAGATACCTAGCACATAAGTTTCGACTTTACATATATCTGATAGAGTACCTCATCCTTCTAAGAGATATGTGGGATATATCAATAGAGAGGATGTTGAGGATATTGATCCTCAAACCTACGAGGAGGCTATTACGAGTATAGACTCTGGGAAGTTGCAAGAAACTATGAATTCTGAGATGGATTTTATGTACTCCAATAAAGTT